>NC_040031.1:20489883-20696117 GCF_000972845.2 Larimichthys crocea | reverse complement strand
TACTTTCTCTGTGTTTATTCTACATTAATTTGATCATTTTACATAAATAAATATTCATTATAAGCTTCAGTCTCAGAAAAATGCATTTAATTTATTGATATATTTATTGATAGATTAATCGCGATTAATCGCGATTAATTACAGAATTTTTTGCGATTAATTAGTTAATTTTTTTTAATCGATTGACAGCCCTAGTTAACATATAACATAGCAGATTATACACTGAACATCTTTTTTATCCTGGCCCCCCTCCTGTTCCCTCCCCCTATTTTCCCTTCCTGTTATATATATTTATAAAGATATGTATATACATATATGCCTATATATACACACATACATATATACATATACACACATTTACATTACAAAATATATACTTAGATAGTCATTAAAGTACGGCAAGACCCTGTGGTTGTCTTTGATGGACAAAACTGTTTTAATATTTGATTTACACCTACTGTAGTGCTTTCTTCTTTCTGAAAACTGTGTTTCGATCACTTTCATCAGGGTTGGCCTGGTGGAGTCTAAACTACGACACCTGGTGGGGACGCTCGAGAAGAATGTCACCATTTCTCTGGCCCACGTGAACTCACAGTCCACCACTGGGCCCACAATGGGAAATGACAAGTAAGGACACTTAGCTGATAGAAAAGAGTGGAATGGATTAGATATAAATAATATTATTTTAAGGCCTAATTGATATACAGTCAAAAGTTCGATAAACTGGCTTGTTAATTTGGTGGTTAGATGTCTTTTACGCTGTCATCTCATTGCTCTGTATTTCCGTCTGTTTCAGAGGACTGACAACACGTGGCAGATTGGCATCCTCATCAACAGGGAAATGTCTAAAAAACGGCATAGCCCTGACCTCTGACCTCCTGTCCTTTAGTGACATGCATATGTTTTTTCTTTTTTAAATTCATCTCATATCTATGAGGAGGGAATGGCCATATCTGCCTCGTATCAAAAGAGGCACGATGGGACTACAGACAAGAAGAGGGCTCTACCTACACCAAAGTCCACACTGAGCAATCCTACCAATGTTCTGCAGGCTCACAGACGACCGGTGAGCACAAGTCAACCAGCCAAGAGAAAAGTCTGGTTTAAGTCTGACATGGCACCTAAAAAGTGCAGAGCTGACAAGTTATGCCAACCCCCTTCCATGCATCGTTGATGAGAAAATAAATTGTTTAGAATTTGTTTGTAATAGTTTAAATTGTTTCCGATTAATTAATTCCGATTTACTTAAATAAGCCAAAGCGTGAGGCTTTGTAAATATGTAAATATGAAGCTACAGTCAGCAGTCAGTTAGCCATTTATATATTTGGTTCCTCTTCCTTTAACATGCTTAGTACTTGTGGTAAATCAAAATGAATCCACCAAGCAAACTGTTACTAAAATTTTTACTATACAAAAATATTTTTTTTGTTCTGTACAGGAACCGATGTCTGTGACAAACAAATTGCCTGCAGGGTCCTCAGTCACCACAACTCAGGAGAGTAAAGACTCCTGCTCCAAGAGTCTGTTTCCTGTGAGCTCAGAGAGCACTAAGAGAGCTGGTGACAATGAGCTTGAATCATCGGGCAAGAGATTGAGTTAAAGATAGTTAAACTGATCTAAAGATGTTCCTGTTCTGTGACTAACCTTACTGTCTGTTCCTTCCCTCCCAGAATCCGCCCACTGTGGAGCTTTTCTGAGGTGCCTCCCAACTCCACCAGGCCCGTCACAGTGAAGAAACAGGCCATCAAGTTCCAGCTCCTCAGGTACAGCGCAGGGTTAAGACAGAAACTTCCTTATAGCTGCACACAAATCTTCTCTCATCTACTACCATGTGCCACATATGACAGACATCCTCACATACAGTATTCATGTTGAGATTCATAGAAGGCTTGTTGTAAGGTAGACTGATAGAGCTGGATGAATGTCAACGTCACTTTTCACAACAAGCTGGCCTCCTCCTCGCCTGCATAAACACACTGATCAAAGTGGAGTCTAAGTCTGAATGCCACAGTGTATTCCTTCAATACTCCTTTATACTGTATAGCCAGTGTGGTAGCTGGTCACTCTCTTCATTGCATCTTTATGGCACCATGGGTGACCTTTTGGGGGAAGGGGTGTTTCATGTACTACTACTACTACTACTACTACTACTACTACTACTACTACTGTAGTACTATCTACTCCATGAACTTGTAAGTCATACAACTCTGTTCCTTTTTGTGTCTCCTACAACAGACAGAACTGACGGAGGCACAGACTGGTCGGCGAGCTTCACGATCACATCGTTGAAATCAAGAGAAGAAACTCCAGCCGCCCATTCCTCCTCATGCTCTCCCCCTCTATTCCCTACCCTTCCCTCACCCCATTTATCTCTCCCCTCCTCAACCTCCCCTTAGACTCTTTATTTGCTCGGCTAAGTTAGGGTTAGGGTCTGTGTATTGCCACGTCTCCTGATGACTCAGGGCCAATAGATAAAAAAATATGGATGGCAGTATGGATGTTGAATGATGTTAACCATTAAAGAATGATGTGTTCGTGTTTTCTATAATAATGTGAATGGTCAGGATAACTTAAAGCTTTTATAGTTATTAGCAACATGTGATAAGTTGAGTTGCCAGTTGAGTTTTTCACAAGAGCAGAGAACAAACTTGAACACCTTTGTGTGTGAACGCAGCTCCACGGTCAACAACACAGAACAGACTTTATGACCAAAGTTTTTCTATCACGTCATCACGTCTGTTTATATTACAAGTATTTGTGGAACGACATTATCTCCTTTCCTTTCATAAAGGACGGTCCAATGTTTCCTATGCTACAGGAGATTAGAAAGGAAGCACTGAAGCTCCTTTCCTTAACATATAGAGAGTTTGAACAGCTCTTATCATGGCGGCTAAATACTTCTGGGTCATTTCACACTTTAGGAACCTTCCTAAGAAAAATAGTCCTGTCCACCAATTGGCCTGCAATGGTCGTCTTCCACAAAGTCCACCATGTTTCTACAGTAGCCCTGAATGGACAAACCAAACACTGGCTCCAAACACAGGGAGACGGTGAGGCGAGCTGTTTTCCACACACTTATGTATAAACTGCATTTTGGACCATGACTGTCTTTCAAAAACTGGAATGAAATGTCACAAAGTCCTGCTTGTACCTGCATGTCTCTTTCACACTGAGATTTAATGTGAGCACAGCTGAGTGTGAAAACAGTCTTCAAGTGTGAAACTGTGCATCAATAAGAACAACACACTTTGAACTAAATAAATACATGTATACACATCAGATAAAAACAGCCTGAGAGATGACACGTAAACAGACTTCCTGAGGATGATCTGAACATTTAGTTTAACTTTAATTTCACCAGAAAAACAGCTGATGTGAATTAAATGAATCTGATTCATCATTTAAATTTAAAAAATAATTACTATTTGGAAACTTCCTTTACAAATGTATGGAAAGCGTTGACATTGTTGTTAGACCTTCCCTAGGAGCAATAATAATAATAATAATAATAATAATAATAATAATAATAATAATAAAGCCATCAAAGAGTGTCATCATTAACATCATTAGCTACCTGTCTCTGCAGACGGAGGATCCTCTGATGCTTGAACAGACGGTGAGCACTTTGTTGAAGCCACTCGAGGTGTTTCCCCTGCAGAAATTATCCTGTGCAGCTCCTTTAGCACTAAAGTGTGAGTTTATAATCCAGCAGCAGCTGCAGGCAGGTCCACCTCTGATTCAGTAGGAACAAAAAGGTGTCTCCCTCCTTTCTCAAATACAGGAACTTTCTCTGCATGCAGCCTGAAGCGCAAGTTTCAAAGAGAGAGCTGTCACTCTGCTGCTGTTTCCGGGGACTAAACAAGTCATACAGGCGGGAAACAGAGCAGGAGTCACGTGTTTCCGCTTTAAAACTGCAGCGAGGCAGCTTTGGACCCTGAAACCAAAGTAACTAAGTACATTTACTCAAGTACTGTGCATAAGTCTTTTCTTTCAATGCCTTAAATGTCCACAAGATAAAATGTTACTAAAACAAAAAGATTTCTTGTTTATTTTTCATTATACAAAAAGCCACAATAGAGCACACAGTGTGTCTTTTCACTCCTCTGAGATGTTCAGGTTGGTCAAGTGTCAGTTACATTAAGTGGGAAATCCAATTACAGTTTAATTCAATTACAGTAATGAATTCTGAAGCATTTTAATTGTCCAGTGCAATGTTTAAGCAATTTTCTGACGTCTTTCATGTTCCTACTGTCTTTGTTCAAAACTAAAATAAAATAAAAAACTTTGCAATAATTGCTTGTATCATTAAACAAAAAGTTTGAATTGACAGAGTTCAAAAATTTGAAAGAATGGAGAGAAAATAAACTGAAAAAGTTCAGACTGAGGGCTAAAGATTTTGTTTTTGACATTACAACTGTCAAGAAGAACGGTACATATACACTGTGCAGGATAAGTGGGTACAGATAACAAAGGTGTTGATATATGTAACATTATTTGATGGCTTGATATTTAAGACACTTCAGCAAATCCACTGGAAATCCACTCTGTTTAAATTTCTTGTAGGTCTAGACCTTTACCTAAATCCATGCACAGATGAACCCACTTTGGCCAGTATTGTAGAAATCTCTGACATTGGTATACTGAAAAGTGTCCTGTAAAAATGGGCCAGTGGTATTTTCACAATGTATTCTAAATTATAAAACTATTTTTTAAATATTATTAAACTTATAAAAACAGAAGATGTGCAGTTAATACTGGCTCACGGCAACTACATAATGCACAACATTGTGTATTTTGAGTGAAGTATTCCTTATCCCATCCACACATGGAAACTAGACAACTATATTAATACTGTAAGGGGATAAAATGTTTTTATATCCAAAGTAAAACATAAGTTTTGCTTATATAAGCACAGAATACAACCACACACACACAGGGTTCATAGAGATGCAAATGTAGAGGGATGATGGAGTGATGGACAGCCACACCACACTTCAGAAGTGGTATCTCTCCATGGACTATTCAGTGGTCCATGCTGGACTTGAACGGGCCACCCTCTGGTTCCCTTTGGACTGTCCCTAAAGGGAATCTTTCATGTACATTTTCACACAGGTCTGGTGTAAAACAGGTCATCCATCGGTCCATTTTCTGTAACCACTCATGCTTCATCAGGAAGGCTGGTTACACCCTGGACAAGCTGCCAGTTCATCACAGGGCTGTAAAACAGATAGTCAAGACAGGTAATAAAGCGAAAACCAGCCTTTCAGGCCTCGTTTCAGTTATACAGAGCTTAAACTAATTTGCAAATGACCACAAACCAACCACCCACAGGCAGACGACAGCTTTGCCTGGATGGTAACCCAGCCTTGTGTACATATATGCATTTCTTTGTGCTCTCCACATGAAGCCACATTTAAAAAATATATGTATAAATGCATAATCCACCCGTCTGTTTTTTTTATCTATAAGGTGACATCTCTTTATAACACAGACGATCTTTGGTGTAGGCTTTTAAAAACAAGTGTACGTCACTTCCTCTAATAAGGAGGAGGTTGTTTTTATGGGTGTTTGGATGTATGTAATCTCCCGCCAAAGTTACAGTCTGTACATAAACTTTATAATCATACCATATCTAATCATATAATTTTATATGCACAACTACACCCTGCGATCATTTACTAAGGTGGTACCCAAAAACTGCATTGCATATTTTTGCTCCTCTGCATCACCAACACATCTACAATAAGATCTGGATTTTTAATACACATTATTCAGACAGTAATAGCTTTAATTGATGTGCATGCATTTATTTTGCAGCCAAGCAGCTGGAACTGCAGCCGACAGACAGACTGTGTGTACCGCTGCCTCTGTGTGTGTTTTTATGGGTGGAGACAAGAGGTCCTCCTCCAAAATATATTCAGACAGACAACAAAGTCAGCTTAACCGCCTCCAGCAGCAGCAGCAGCTACATCACCATACAGGCCGTGAATCCTGCACATGATCCGGGTCACTTTAGTTCTGTGAGTCCCGCTGACACGGTACACTACATCGGAGTCTGCTAACAAATCAAGGTAAGAGCTAATTTAGCTTGTTGGGGGTGTTCCGTTTGTTTTAACGAGAAGTTATGCGGCAGTGCTACGGTCAGTTATGATTAAAACAAAAATGGCTCATATTATTTTAATCCAGCGGAAATCAAATTAAAATCAAACAGACCGTTAGTGTCGCAGCTGCAGAAACGTTTGAGAAACGTTAGTAAAGAACGTTGGAGGAACGTTAAAGTGACGTTGGGTGTTTCGGGGGTTAGTGACGTGTCTGTTCGGTTATCGAAGCTAGAAGATTCTACAAACATGCTAACGTTAACGTACTAACGGCCGAATAAACCGCAGAAAACACGACAAATACCGACAAATACTGTGATTTATGCCACGTTTTAAAGTTGGTTAACAAGTTGAATACAGCTGGTTTATTGTAACTTTTAATAAAACATCCGAGGTTGTCGTTTTTTTTATAACATCCTGTAGGTTAAGGCTAGCTTTTATACTTAGCCTAAGTTTCACATGGACTCTACTGAACTTGTTTGTATTTAATTTGAAGCCTGACCAGGATATACAGCAGATATGAAATATATATATATATATATATATATATATACAGGATATACAGCGTGGGGAAGTTGTTTACCCACCTGGTTAATTGTCCCCACAGTTGGCAAACGCATACTGTGAAGTAATGTGACTTTTCCTTTGTCCATATTGGACTTGATAAACTTCCTAACAAAGCACCATTGATGAGGCCTTAACATTTTAATGCTGCTCAAATATGAAACGTTTTAAGTTTATAAATTCAGTCTTTGTGTCCTCTGTTTTTGACTTGTTGCACAGCTCTGTGAACAGGTCTGCCTTGTTTTAGTAGCACACCCAAAGCAAGCTCCTTTATTTTCCTAACACCGTGTGTGCTTACTGCAGCCCCACTGTTGTCTAACAGTGAAGGCTTTCACTGTGTACACTGACACTAAGAAAACATTCAGCCTCTCTTAAAGACTTTTAATAACTTGTGTATCAATCACAGCATGAAACAAACGCTCACCATGCTGAACCACACATTTCTGTCTGGAGAAACGTGCACGGTCCATGTCCTCATTCCTGCTGTTACCTTCCTAACATAGACAGGGATAAACACAGAAAGATATGCAACAACAAGCACAGACACATATCTCTAACAGGGTTTACGTCATAACAGAAGCTACACAAGGATACCAGGAGGAAAACAGTAAAGCAGAGTGTCTTTCCCTATACTCCCACACACAGTTTACCTGTGTCTGTAATGTGTCAGTGTCTCTTATAATAATTGTGTCATTTATTCTTCCAGAGAGATGAGTCAGGCGGAGCAGGTGCCTGAGGACGGGCCTGCATACCTCAATGATGAGCCTGCAGCTACAGGTAAGTTTGGTTGCAAATGACCTTTGACAGTGAAATGTATGTTTAACCCCAATGCAGTCAAGTCACCTTTATTGTCAACACTGCCATATGTACAGGACATACAGTAAACTGAAATTTCGTTTCCCTCATATCCATGGTGCAAAACAAGAACTAGATGTGGGACAAACTACGCGGAAATGAGGATGGTGATGATTTCACATGGTGATTAACTATCTGTGCATCAGCTACTATGTAAACTAATCATCAAACTTAATATGTGCCTATTCAATGCATTAATGTTCTTATGAGGCAGAGTTGTGCCTCCCTTTTTTTTTCCCTAGCAAAAATGTTTAATTTCAGCTGCCTATAAAATTTAACTAAAAAGGTATAACAAAGCTGTGTTGACATTTCATAAACTAAGATTATTCAATTAATAAAAAAATAAACAAAATAAATAAATAAATAAATAAATAACATTCAATAATAAACAATGAGCCATAGTGTTGTGTAGCATGTTATCACAGGTAATTTATTAAGGCTGTGTTGTTTTGTAAGTTGCCCTCCCCCCCTGTGAACAAATCAACTGTGAGGATGCAGTATGTTTGGAGTAGAGCTTAAATGATACATTCACTTATCAATAAGTCGATATACAGAAAATTAATTGGCAACTGTTAGATAACAAATTAATAGAGTACATTTTTCAAGCAGCATGCCAAATGTTATAGTTCCAGCTAGAGCCTGATATAATCAACCTATTGCGACATATGTTATCTGACGTGCTGATATGAAAACCTTTTTGTTTTTTTAACTGGTGTGGAAATGCAGAAAAAATACTGGTGTTTATGTATTGTGGTGTCACTGCAAAGTTTATCCAGCAGAGTGCGCCGCGATTTACAGACTGGGACAGCACAGTAGGGGAGAAGGAGCAGCTCAGAAATATCAGTATCAACTGGAATTGGCTGAAAACGTATGCGTTAAATTAGTTAACACATTAAGAATATTTAAATTTGAACAATTGTTTAAGGAATCATCCTTCAGAAATTAACTACATTGGCTGCCATGTCGGTAATCTGTAAATATTTCCTCTCTAAAATCAGTTCCCGCTGAACATTTACTACTTTTCTTGTGTTATGTTACTGACTTAATTCAAAGCAACATTGCATAGAACAGTGAAACATCAAGCAAGTGCAGCAACACAAAACATAGCAGCCAGCTAATATTATGTATTAGTCCGACAGCAAGAAGCCCAGCTCGGCATCTGTCTTTCAGCCTTTTATTTCACAAAGCTCTCACCAACGACTGAAAGTCAGTCCCAGATTTACTCGTCTGGTGTTTTCTTGCTTGGCCGCCTGGTTACATTGCCTGCTTACCCAACTCTGGTTCTGGCATGACACCGGCTCCACTCCCCATCAGCATTCCCTGAAAACCTCCTCTGCCCACAAACACAAACACTAACTCTCCCCCAGTGCTCTGAGCTCACAGTCTGGGCAACCTGGCTAACAAACTGAGCTAACATTAGCTAACAGCAGCTGCAGTTTCCAGCAGTTACTTTACTGTCCATCAGGAAACTCAGTAACTAAAATAAAACTCTGAGGACATCAGAGGAAAAAACAGAACATTTTCCCCATAAAATGTAATCCAGTTTCACCAAAACTAGAAAATAGTTGTGGGTGTTTATATACTCATTCTCGCATTACATAGCGCAGCATATGGGCGCAGAGTGGGAATGACGCATCAAAAGGATTTGAAAAATTTTATTTCATGATAGAAAAGTTGCTTTAAAGTAGCTATTTGAATACATCAAATTCAGCTGCAGGAAACTGCAATGGGCAGCCTGAGTTCAGAGTTTCTCTCCTGTTACTTTTCATTGTTATTTGGCAGTGACGTGTTGAATCTTAAAATGTTGCTCTTGTTGTTTTCAGACAACAACAAGGACCACCCACAGACACAGCCGGGCATGTTCGGCAGGTTGGCGGGGGGCTTGTACGGCGCCACCAAGGGAGCTTTAGGAGCGACGGTGGGTGGTGTGACCTGGATAGGAGGAAAGAGTCTGGATCTCACCAAGAGTGCCGTCAGCACTGTAGCCGCTGTGCCAGGGATGGGAGTGGGGCTGGTTAAAGGAGGAGTGTGCGCTGTAGCTGGAGGAGTGACTGCTGTCGGCTCTGCGGTGGTCAACAAAGTTCCCATAGGAGGATGCAAAAAGAAGGACAAGTCTGACTGAAGTGAAGAGTGTGAACACACACAGCCCACACTGTGTTTGCCTGTTTTAGCATTCATGAGCAGGAAAAGAGCAACAGAGGACTCAAAAGATACACATTTTGGTGAGGGGTCTGCGCTTTGTTTTCCTTTTTAGTTTCTGTTTATTTTTACGTGATTGTTGGTAAACCCACGTTCGTATATGAGTATGTGGCAAGGACCTACAGTACAAAGCAAGAACTAAACAAAGACTGTCCTGCTCTGTTGTTCAAGGAAAACACACCAAACTATTATCACCTGTGCCTGAAATTGTTACAATAAAATATCCATGTTTCTGGATCCATAATAGGCCACAACAATGCTGTTTTCACTGCAAACTGTTGCATTTTTCAGAGGAGCAAAACTCAGTGTGAATGCACTTAAATTTCACTTGCGAGACAATCAATGATGATCCATAACTGACGTGAAGATGTTTCTTGGGTTGGCAGTGTCAGAAAATGTGTGCAGTGTAATAAAAAAAATCACCTTCCTGTTCAGTTAATTCTGTTAGTTCAGGATCCACAAATGAACAGATGTTTGAGAAATACAGTCCAGTTTAATATATCACCCACTTACTGGCTGTGTATATTTCACTGGTGAAATCACGCCACCCTCTGGTGGTTATGCGCTCACCTCAGTTGAAGGTATCTTGTACTTGGATACAGAATCTGATTTATTGCAATAAATACTGTGTCACAGTATAAAAGTAAGAGTATTTTATTACACTTATTTTGACTAAATCTATGTTTTGATATGTGACATCTCAAATAAAATATGAGAACTATAACATCTCTCTGTGCGCTTTTGGACAGAGAAGCTTCATGAATCTCTCCTACTTACTCAAAGCATTAAACATTCCCAACCAATGCTCCTCCAAATCAATGGGATCACTGTGTCTACTCTAAGGATCTGATGGCTGGACTTTACAATATTTTAAGCTGACAAATTTGTACATTTAAAGTACATTTAATATAAAATATAAAAATACCTTTTTGTAAAATGCAATTCAACCCTTATATGATGGAAGATTTCAAAGCTTTTGTTTTATCAGTGTTGCAGAGGATTTGTTGAAGTTTGCTGAACAGCAAGAATTTATTGAAACTTTTCAATATTATATTCATAACTTGTTGAAATAAAAGATGCTAAAGGTTGTCTGTGCTGTGTTTTATTTGTTACAAAACATTCAGTATATTAACTGTTAAGATAAAGCTTTTGAGTTTCCCTAACATTAAAACTTTCAGTTCAGTAAATTCTCTATATACAGTGTTCTCAGACCACACTAGTGAACATCCAGGGACTGGATATCAAGGTGGTGGGAGTGTATAAATAATAATAATAATAAACTTTATATGACACTGTGGTGGCGTCTGCAATCTTCTATGCTTTGAAGGGGAGAGACAGAAAAAGACTCTGTACATATGGCAAAAAAGAGGGCTCTGTCCCGGACTGCCCATTAGACTCCATAGAGGAAGTGGGGGAGAAGATCATGAACAACTCCTTTCACCTCCTGCATGAGACTGTGGAGGCCTTAAGCAGCTCCTTCAGCAACAGACTGCTACTCCCACCATGTGAGAAGGAGAGCAACCACAGGTCCTTCATTCCAGCGGCGGTCAGACATTGTAACACCAGCCCGAATTCATGACTTTTTCTATATATTTCTTATTTATCAGTAAAACAAAAGTAAACAGACACTAATAGGTTAAAAGATTAGATACTGTATTATTGTCTAAATGTAAAGAACATAAAGGTGTAGAACATCCTGTTCTAAAAACATTATTCTTTGCACAGTACATAATATATTCAATAAGTCTGTATAAGGAAACCAGAATAAAATAAAATTTAAAGAGAATGACTTTTCAAAAACTCACCTGCCTTTCTAAAGTAGCACTTTTGGCCATTGAAGCAACAGTTTATGGCTTCACATCCAGCAGAGATATCGGGACCTCCACTTAGACTCTTGTGTTTTCTGCCACCTCACAACTATTGACAAAAGGATATTGCGGAAGGCTTGGCGGTGAAAGACGTGGAACAACCTGTGGTGCCTGAGGAGGTGGAGCTGCAGGTTTATGCCAGCCCTGAGCTTCTACCTCTGTGTGAAATAAGCACCCTAGCAGTGCTAGTGCCACTAAAGAGGGAGCACTACAGTACTTACCCATGGTTTAACAGTAGTTTGACCTGAACAGTCCCAGAGTATACCACTTATGCACGCTGTCACATTTATTTGTGACTAAAAAACACACCTCTGAGGCCAAATCACCCCCAATCACAGCTTCCTTTCTAATAAACACTTAAAATCCTCAGGGGTGTGTGCATTATGCATTGTTTCATTACATTATTCAGGAGGATGATTTGTTTGGTTAATAAGAACAGTTTTATGGGTGGAAAAAGGGGATGAAACATGTTCTATCAAATCAGGTTACTGTCAGGTGGTGACAGTTTGACATGGCACCTTATTGACAAATCCAACATTCGTGTCACAAAGACCTTTAATAAAGGTCTTTGCGCCCTCAGACTTTGTCACCAAATGTTTGGTTTGCTAGTGCACAATAGCAAGCACATTGATCTTTTCTCTGAAACTGTAACAAAGTTTTTCATAATATGCACCTCAGCCCAAACTTGGCTTTCTATATATTCGTATTGCTGCTGCAACATATTTATCATACTACCATCATTTAAATACAGCCCAACAGAGAAATCCACTGCAAGGCAAACATGTAGTTTCATGTCAGCATAAATACATCTGTAAATCTAGTAAACATTTCTAGATATGTCTCTTAATTATTGAAGCAAGGTAGGTAACAGATGACGTAAAGGTCTTTAATTATCTAGTTATAATAAGTAATTGTACAATAGCGTGGGTAAATAATGATGATGACTGATTTAAGGGATAATGTGGGGCCTTAAACAGCTCGTTCAGCAACAGACTGCTACCATTCCAACAGCTATCAGACTCTTGAACTTAGTGTAGCACTGTTAAGATAAGATAAGATAAGATAAGATAAGATAAGATAAGATAAGATAATACTTTATTGATCCCACAACAGGGAAATTCACTTGTTAACAGCAGTGAAAAATAGAAACCAAGGAGGGAAACACAAGTGTACATATTTACAAAAAGTACTAGAGTAGAATGTGCAGATTTAAGAATGTGCAGATTTAAGAATGTGCAGATTTGCAAAACAAGTACTAAGGTAGAACATAAGCGTACAAAAACAAAACAAAACAAACATGAACAGGAGACTACAACATGATCAGGTGCAGGTGTTGTAAAGTCTCACAGCAGCAGGGGGTGTAACAGTCTGCTGCTGAAGGAGCTGCTCAGAGACCCCACAGTGTCATGTAGGGGGTGAGAGGTGTTGTCATGATGGATGTCAGCTTAGCTAACATCCTCCTCTCATTCACTTCCTCTATGGAGTCCAGAGGACAGTCCAGGACAGAGCTCGCTCTTCTAATAAGTCTATTGAGTCTGCTTAGGGTCTGTTAGGGTTTCACTTTATACATGCGTACCCTTATTTACATCTCACTTAAATTATACTACACCGTGCACATTTTCCTTTGCTAATTATATTTATTCATTTACACTGTACAAGTATAAAAAGCTCTATGATCTTCAGTTGTGTCACTACTCTGAGGGCCACAGAGGACTGCCTCTTCAAAATTGAGGCAGCATCATGCCTTGACAAGTGTATTGATAAATCCTCTGTTCTCCTTGGCCAAGCTTCAATAAACCTTTAGCTTAAGACACCTCAGACTCCTGTGCACTTTCTTCCCACTGACTGAACTGACCATTGATGAATAAAATTGTCCACAAGAGTACGTAGGGATGATTGAAGAAATGTTTTTGTACTTATTTTCTACATCCATCATGTGTACTAAGGCCAAAGGGTCAAAACTAGTGCATATGTGGCCATGCTGTGCTATTTTGTGTATTACAACAGGTGAAATAACACAACAGATACAGGCTTAGGGTCTCTCTGTAATATTCTGTAATTATGACACATTATAACATGTTCTTAATACAGAGTACACCAAGTCAAAACTGGTGATTACACTTGAAGATAACTGTAAATAATCTCAATTCAACGTTCTGCTTATCTAAAGTACAGTGTCTTTAAAATGTCAGTGATAATATGTCTGAAGAATAATTTAAATTTCTCTAGGGAGTCTTTGATCATCACTGAAATCAACATTTTTATGAGATTATTATAGGATCAGATGTCAACATCTTTTAAGAAAACGAACCTCTTTAGCATTCAGCATCTTTAGCATCAGATCTATATTACTAAAGAAAAAATCCACTCTTAAACAAAACTCACATTATTTTTATATAGTTACATAGCTCTGTGAACTCGTGACTTCAAACAAATCTTTCCCTAGACTGAACAACACAGGTCCTGTTTACACCTGACATTAACAAGTGTCTTTGGTGACCACACACAGAGGTGGTTTAAATTGGATATGGCCACATACTTTTAGCAGTGTGTATGCAAATATGTCCTGGGTCACATTAAAGGACCATCTACTAAACTGATGTGCTCTTCCTCAGGTGCAAAGCAACAAGAGGAAATGCCATTCGTCAGATGCAACGCTTTATCATAGCCTCGTAGAGTGTCTCGCAACATTGCTTCCTTTTGATTCGGATATTTTAAGAACATTGCAGAAATTAATATTACCCCACTGAATTCAGAACCTTTATCAATTATTCTTGGTGTACCTGAAATTCAGCTACAAGTGCTCTCTTGTAACATCATCACAGCTAAGAAGTTACACCTTATATCACGGGAAGACACAACGTTCCTGCTTTCAACATGACGTTACATGATCTAACTAGTATATTAAGATATATGAAAGGACAGACTCTCACAATACAATGTGATTTTGGACCCCACATATTACACTTTACATGTGGACCGTTCCTTTCCTTTGATTTTACTCAAATATTAGGTGAGTGTAGAGTTAGGGGTAAGTGAGTGAGTTAAGATATTTGATTAAAAGGACTTAATTATCATGCCATGTAAAGACAGTTTGGTACAATATATGTTGACAACATAAAATGGCTGATGAATTGTTTTATTTGCATCGTTAATAATCTTGGAGATATTATTATAAACAAAATTCATTGTTAATGCCAACATTCTTTATTAGAATGTAAAATTAATCAAAAGGTCATACACAACAGTTTCTGACAGTCTGTTTTATTTCTGTGGGATTAAATAACCATTTTCAAGCAGTGTTTTTAAAACAAATGTTTTTACTGCAACTTGGAAGAACCCTAATTTGTCAATAACAGGATACTCCTGTACTTAGCCCATTTTATTGAATGCAAACTTGACTACAATAATTTGGGGATTTTCCTGCAGCACACCTGTAACTGTTCACTGGACTTTTTGCAAACATTACAAACACGTACATTTTAATTTTTTACTAATCACCAGCTTAACACTGTGCTATTTACTGCTGAGGTGCAGTCACGATCACAGGTCCAACAGAAATCACAACCTTTGGCTCAGCCGTCATCTCCTCTGCAGCCTCAACATCTCTCTCTGCAGGCAGACATAGATACAGTCAGATTACAGTGCATATTGCTCCTTAATTCTGCAGATTATAAATTAACCTCTTACTTCTTCTCAAGCAGGATGGTTCACAGTTGCGGCCTGGTGCAGCAGCGCAAATAGCTGTACTGCAGTGAATGTACACCTGAACAAAGAAAACAGTTTTGGCAAAGCAATACAAAAATTATTTTGTTGCAGCAATGTCTCATCAATCATCTTATTCATTACCTGTTCTCTCATGGGCTCCATTGAAGTGGGGTCCACAAAGGTAAACATTTTGAACACGAAACGTCTGTAGTGACTTGGGAAGTACAGACCAGAGGAGCTATCAACTGGAACCAGTGAAGACAGGTAACGATCATCCCTGTATGGACACCTGAAGGGAGAGCAAATTAGGTTAATGCAGTTACACTAAAATTAAAATGAATTAGGAAGTCAATGTTTTTATAGCATTAATTTCTCTATTTGCTATTCCCAATGAGCAGACTTGACAGAAATGTAAACTGACAAAAACTGAACATTTTGTCATCAGAAGGAAAGTATAAATTGGTGTTTTACCCATCTATCAGGATGTCCCACTGGGGCAGACTGTGAGGGTTGGGGCTTGTGGTTGTCCAACAGTGGCCAAGAGTCAGGACAAGAAGGGGATCTGTCTTTTCCAGGAGTTGAACCTCCACATACACAGGTTCCCTCAGTACTTTGGTTACAGGATAGTCTGCCTCCGTATAGTAAGAAGTATAGGCTGCATCCACTGTGAGAGCAGAGACCAGTTAGTACGACAGCTAACATTATTAAATCTACAAAGCAAATCTACAAAGGCTGCGTTACACATACCTTCATTACAACCCTTTGTATTGCATTGTCCGTTTGCCAACCTCAAGTGTACTCTGACGGGTCCCAGACCAGCAACTGGTAGAGGAGGGTCTGTTAATGCCTGTACTTCCGTGACCACAGTTTCAACAGAAGTGCCGGTGTACCTACACTCGAAGAGCAAGCTGGAAAAGAGAACTGGCATTATGTTCCTTGGTCACAACTTTTATAATGGCACTAAAAAGTCTTTTAAAAGTGATCACCTACTCATAGTGGCTGTCCCTGGTAATAGACCCACGATCCCCATGTTGAATTTCATATGTGGCAAACATCCTGTTTATATAGCTTATGACACCAGGCTCCTCCTACAAAAGGTAACAAAATGTTAGGCCGGTTAACAATCTTTTAAAGTTGTCCTTATTGGTTTGAAAATAGAGAAAATCAAGGCCTTACCATGACGACAGAGCCACAGGCAGTTACAGGAAACTGGTAGATGGCAAAGGCTGAATTAGTGTCAACATGTGTACAGCCTTGACCCTGTCCTAACAGTGAGATTTTCTCAAGGTCAATGTTGGGCAGAGTGGCTTCTCTAGCAACTACCACAATGAACTGGGCATCCTTAGTGCACTGGATGGTCACTGGTGGCACAAAACAGACATTGATAGGTTAAAAGATTAGATATAATTGACTAATTGTAAAGAACATAAAGGTGTAGAACATCCTGTTCTAAGAACATTATTATTTGTACAGTACATAGTATAAGTCTGTATAAGGAAATCAGAATAAGATTGTCTTTAAAGAGAATGACTTTTCAGCATTACTCTATATAGGTGATGATCACAGGATCATTCAAGGCTTATTTATTTATTTTTATATATTTATTCATTTTCAAAGTTAAGAATCATTTTAATAATTAAACAATGCTGAATCAGGTGACATCTGGATCTCATTAAAGTTACTATAATATTATAAGCGCATTATAGGATGAACAGTAATTATGGAAAGCTTTACCTGACCTTAAACTTAACCTGATGACTGAATAATATTTTTGAATAAACAGCAATAAGAGCCTTGTCAAAAACTCACCTGCTTTTGCAAAGTAGCACCTTTGGCCATCAAAGCAGCAGCTAATCGCTTCGCATCCAGCAGCAGAGATAGCCGGACTTCCACATGGGATTTTCTGGCTGTCTGCAACCTCACAACTATGGAAAACAGGTGTTGGTTGCGGTGGTTGTTTCGGTAGCTGTGGCTGATGCGGTTGCTGTGGTTCATACGGTTTCTGTGGTTGCTCCGGTTGCTGTGGGTTAGGGGCCTGTGGCTCTTGCTCGTAAAAGCCTCGAGGCTGCCATGCAGCAGACTTTGTTGCTTGCATTTTTGGTAAGTAAGTAGATTGAGGAAACTTTGAAGGAGTCTGTGGAGCAGGTCGGACCTGTGGCTTTGAAGGATATTGAGGGGCCTGTGGCTGTGGATGGGGTTGGACCTGTGGCTTCGAAGGGTATTGAGGAACCTGCGGCCGTGGAGGTTGTTGGACCTGTGGCTTCGAAGGGTATTGAGGAGCCTGCGGTTGTGGATGCGGTTGGACCTGTGGCTTTGAAGGATATTGAGGAGCCTGCGGCTGTGGAGGTGGTTGGACCTGTGGCTTCGAAGGGTATTGAGGAGCCTGCGGCTGTGGAGGAGAATAGACCTGTGGCTTTGGCTGGTATTGAGGAGCCTGCGGCTGTGGAGGAGTATAGACCGGTGGCTTTGGCTGGTATTGATGATCCGGTGTTGCAGGCTTGTACAAGTCCTGAGCCACTACCTCTGTCCCAACTAAGCATCCTAGCAGTGCTAGTGCCACTACAAATGCACTCCAGCCCTTTGCCATGGTTTAACAGCAGTTTTACCTGGACAGGATACCACTTATGTGTGCTGCCACATTTATATGTTGCTGCACTTGATGTATTATAAACCACACCTCTGAGGCCAAAACACCACCAAGCAGAGCTTCCCATTAATAGTTGATTACATTATTCATGTGAATGTTTTGATAAGATGTTTTCCATTTTCACAAGATCCGTTGTATGGGTGGAACAAGAGGATGAAACACACGTCCTATCAGACCAGGTCACTGAAATGGATGACAGTCTGACACTGAAGTATTTATTGACAAGTCCAACATTTGGGTCACAAGAACCTTTAAAGGTCTTTGTGGCCTCAAACCAAATGTTTATTTAACTTTTGCACAATGCACAGGATTTTCAATTTGGTTTAGTTAGCAGTTACATCTAAACATTTAAACACTGACACACACACACACTGAAAAGGAGGACAAACCCCAAGACATGGGACATGTTGATCCCTTCTTTTGAATTCAGAATTAGGTTTTGCCATACAATAGACTGGTGATAGCAGGAAGCAGAATGGTTGCAATGAAATGGCTTTGCTGCTTGGTGTGTGTTAATGAAAATGATTATGTCTTCCTTGACCTTGCTAAATGTGGTCTTCACTATTATTCCATACATTCCTTTTATAATGGAATTTTATGGGAAAAAATGGGGAGGATGAATAGATACATAAACAACTCATTAAAATGTAAGGATACATACAGGACAGCTGATAACACCTGCTATATAAGGCCAAAGATTGAATTGAATTTCAACAGCTGCATTACCAACTGACAAAAACTTTTGAATTTTCATCTCAGTCTTTAAGTGTGCTGTGATTTCCACCTAACTTTCAACATTAGTAGCTTTTACTGCATATATCTGACAGCAGTGGCTTTGCAAATTTAGATTTTACGTACAAAACATTTCATTATCATTAAGGGACCCCTTGTCTAGCATTGAGTAAACTGCCAATCCCATAGTATGTGACATATTTTATAGATATTTTTAAATTATACTCATTGCATAACAACAACAGTACAGAATAACAGATTAATTGCCCAAATAGTGAATGCAAGAACTTCAGGGATGTTTGTGTAAAATGAGCAATTTGGATGGATTTTTCACCAGATTACTTCATGATAGATCAAAGATGAGATATTTTTAGGAACTTACACAATTGTCTGTCTGCTTTTCCAACTTTTTTAAATTAAAAAAACCTATCTGCATACTTTTCTAATGCAACTTGAGGCTGTTTAGCAGGGAGTGAAGGCTCTGTGAATATAGAATATGTGTTGAGGTGCTTACTGTGACCTCATATTTTAAATAATAATCTTTTCAAAAACAACAGTCTCATAGTTTTCTTCAGAGAAATGAATGTAATGCTAGGATATAGATATATCTATTTCATATGTGGCAAACATCCTGTTTATATAGCTTATAACACCAGGCTCCTCGTTGCCCTTGGCAAACAGGGTCGGCGGACACAGTGGGAAGGTGTCAAAAGGAGGAGGTTGAGCTGAAGGGATGTATGGGCCATGGACGCGAGGAGCTTGAGCTTCGCCATCAGAGCCACTTACGATGTCCTCCAGACACCAGCTAACCTCCACCAGTGGTTTGGAGAAGATCCTGCATGCGTCCTGTGTCTTTCCCAGGGACGGTACACTTGGCGCCACAACCAAGTTTTGAAGAGCCTTGCTTCCACCCTTGGAGGAAAAACGATCCAGCATCAACACCCTACCACTGCCAACATCTAATATTTCATGGGGAACTGCCTTTTTCCGTGAAGGGACCACAGCTGCCAGGAGAAACTCTACACCATCTGAGAGAAGCCAGCTGTGCCCAGCACACGACTGGAAGATGCTGGCAGATGTTGGCAAACAGCTGGTGTTCCCCTCAGAGATCCCCACTACCACCTCGACCTGGTGCTCTGGTCCCCTTCCTTAAAGAAGGTTTATTTAGTCGAACTCACCGTACCCTGGGAGGACTCTATGGAAGAGGCATATGAGTGGAAACACCTACCCGTAAATTCATTCCTCCTTCAAGTCTACCATTTACCATTCACCGACAAGTCCACCAATTGCACGTGCTCACACAAGATCATTAACATCTCATTCTGTGTTTTCTGGAATCAGTATCTATTTTTAAAAGTACACCAATTAAAATCAAGAATGTCTTGAGACCCACTAGGAAGCTTTGGTGACACCCAGTAGGGGGTAGTTTAAATTTGCCCTGCATGCACCTAGAGTATTTAAAAGCTGTGTACAGTCGATAGACAGTACAAAGAACAGATGTTGTATCTGTGACCCCACCCACAGGTTTCTTATGAGCCATTGTGAAGCTCAGAGTGTGCCAGACCCTGGCTGTCGCAATCTCCTCAGTCCTGCCTCTGCCACTTCCGGCTAATCTAAAATTGGGCAAAGACATGAATCACCTGTGGACCTGAGGCAGGCTGAATCAACCCTGGGTGCTAAAACAAGCCACTTGCAACTACACCCCACTGTGCACAGTATACATTCAAGTTTAAAGTGGGTCTTCCCTTTAAAAACACCACGACTATGGTGGCCTACATTTCCCAGAATTCCAAGCGCTGTAATTCTCCGTGAATCAGTGGTGTGCGTACTCCTCAGAGCGACAGCGGGTATGAGCCGGCCAGACCTGCTGATATGGGCTTTTAATTCACGGTGAGGCGGTGTTGTTTACCGGAGGACATGTCTCTGTCATCCACACAGAGCTCAGACACGAACAGCCGGAGGAGGAGACCGGCTGAACACACACAAGGTGAGCGGCTTGAAGCTCACATTTAACTTACAAGCCGACTGTGAGCTTGACAACAACCAACAACACATGCTCCATTTTAAGTCTGTCTGCATATTGTGTGTTATTTAACGTGCAATCACGTGACGTTATAAACAAACGGTCCGTTACTCTGTCCCTTGTAAAAAAAATTAACAGTAATGTCCTGCTATAAAACATACCTGTACCTGTCCAATTATTGTGTGTATAATCTACTTATTAATGATTGTTTTCCATTACTGTATAAAAAGATAGAACATGGTGATCACAGTTTTCCACAGTTCAAGGTGATGTCTTCAGGTTGTTTCCCAGATCCAACCCTCAGTTCTCTCTGTTTGACCGCTTTATTAATAAAACAAATTGTTAATTAATTATCAAAATAGTTAGTTAATTATGTCATTAATGATTAATGGAATAGTAATGTTTAAGCCCATCACTCCAACATCCACATATCAGATTATAAACTAAACAACCAAGTGTAAGTTCATGAATGATGTCCTGAATTTCACTTTGATTTATGCCCACCTTAATCTAGGTAATAATAAAGCAGCGGGTAGTGAATTTAATAGTAATAGCGGTTTTGCAAAACTCCCTCTGTCCGTGCAAAATCACTTTACAATATTTCAGGAAGCAAATTGATAGAAAAACAGAAAAGAGGAAACAAAACTAGACGACTGAAGTGTGAGGAGACAACTGTAAAAGGGGAAGTCACGATTATTGTCTCTGCTTGTCTCATGGCACCAGCAGTTTTTCAGTATTTATTCATTCATCAAGGCTGTGTCTTGTGATAACCAAACTCTTGAAATGACCCAAGAGAGGTTTTTTACTCTTACTGACTTAATTACAGTCATGCCTCTGGTTTTCCCCGCACAACAATCTAGCTGTTGTAAGGCTGTCAGAGAGAGTAATCAGATGGATTGATGGAGGAAGGGAAGGATGTTTTTCAGTGTCTGGAGACATGGGCAGTACGATGTAAGTGATTTGACTCAGCCCTTCTGACTCTGTAAAGAGCTGCAGTGCAGAAACAGTGTGACTGACACAGACCAGCATCAAGACACTGCACGTGGACGTTGTTCTCAAGACAAAGACTTATTTTGTATGGCAGATTTCTCAGATGTGTATTATGTTTCTGTTAAATGCAACTCAATCTGACTTCAACATGTGTATGTATGAGCAGGAATAGGTGGCATAGCAACTAGTTTGAAAGCCAATTATGGGTCAATATGCAGAATATTTTATATTTATATGCCTCAAAAAGTGTCTGTAGAATATCTTTAAATTCAAACTTGTCCGATCTTGGCATACTGTAAATAAAATCTTAAAAAATAAAATGCTTGAGTAACATTTATTTTATAAACAGAACAGCTGACCCTTTTAGACACAATTTTGTCATTACATCCAAAAGTTATTGTAAATTCACTGCTATTCCAAAATAATAAACTTTATATTTAAATTATATAAATACAATTGTTTGAATTACCTGATAAATAAACATATTATTCTATGATGTTTTGACCACAAATAATGACATGTCAACTGTTTGGCTTGTGCACAGTCTGGCGAGAATTGATTATGTTCACAAATAAAGGAACTTAGGAACTCTTTATTAGGATCAATGCACATATAGAAAACAACAGCGAGTGCTAAGGGCGGCTGTATGTCCTGTAATAATTCTATCATCATGTTAACCGATATTTCGGCTACTTGTTTACTTGATGTTTGTTGTTGCAGATCCTTCATGGGAGCATGATGCCCACACATGTCAGAATCATGAACCGATTCATGACCAACTGTGTGGAAGTCTGCAACGAAATTCAACAGACACTCCATCTTCATATCCTTCTGTATGTCCTGCACTGTGCACAACAAAATGCATACCTGCACATGCATGTGAGTATTGACTTTATTAGATTTTTCTTAACAGCAATGCTGCTGATGTGTTTTCGCAAACATTTATGTGTCATCTTGTCGCTTGTCATTTAAGGTCCGAGCCATCACGGCTGCGATGACAGCTGGGTGGAGATCCAAAGCAAAAGAACCATCAGAGCAGAGAACGAAGTGGAAGCCAACAAACTGGTCAACAACTACAGGGTAAGAAGTCTGAAGGCAAATGTTTCCCTATATAATTCAAAAGTGGTTTGAGTGACAACAGGCAGGGTGGTTCATCCTACAAGCTTGGTGTTTGTGTGTGTGTGTCAGTTTGGTTTTAGAAAATGGAAGAGCCATGTGACTGAGCGTCCGTTTGAAGTCCGGTCAGAGGTCGTGAAAGAGCTCTACTCTGAACTGAATGTCATTAAACCGCATTCAGGTACAAGTTTGTTTATCACCAAAGTCTTTACTGAGATCAGGGAACATTACAACAAACATACCACAATATCATAGGGCAAGAAATGAGTGGTGAGATGATCATACATGTTGTAAACAAACCAGCAGTTCAGCCGACAACAGAAGGCAAGCAAACCCAAAATGTCACAAATAATCCCACAGAGAGTGTAACCAAGGCCAGTATGGTAGATCTGAGCTGAGGCAAGAAGTCAGCCAGTAAACTTTGATGGATGTTTGCAAAGTATAGTTTGGGTAGTAATTTTACTGTGCACATTTGTTTTCACTTCTAACCTGGTTATTTGTTTAAATCCTGTTATGATTATCTGATGGTATGTTTCTTGTCCCGTCTGACTTGTTTTCAGATCTCACTTCATGAGTATAATGTTATTATTACTTATAAAGGATGACCTAAAGTATAAAAATAAGATCCAAGTTGTAATAAACTAGCGTTATCTGTTATATATTACATGGAGGTTGTTACTGTGGGTGCTGGAGAACTTTTATCTGTCTTCAGGTCGTCTCATCTCGTGTGGAAATATAGCGTACGTGATTCTCTTCGGTTGGTGGATCTCTCTGGCTTATTTCCTAGTTGGCCTGCTTATGTTCATCACTATCATTGGTGTACCATTTGGTAGGTGAGCCAATCAACAGAAATTAATGTTTATTATTGATAAGATATTGTCCACATTCATTTTTTTCTTTCACTCTTCAGGAAAACTGTGCTGGAAGTTGTGCTGCTACTTCCTGTGGCCATTCGGCAAGTCAATCCACGAGGTACTGTGTGGGCTCTGTTTGTAAAGTTCATCCTGCTCACTCTTTTCCTTTCTTTACTAACCGAAATGAGGAAATTGCGTTGTAAATCTTTCAGTTTCCTTCTAACCTCTCACAGACTTGTGGTCATGAAAGCACAGATCTTGCTTTTAGTCAAAGACACCACAAGCATGCAACACTGCCCAGTATATGTGTAATATGTCAGTGCAAGACGTTGGTGTGGATGGAGCTGAACACATTTAAACAGATTCTCATCGTTCTGCTCAGTGAAGACTTTTTGTTACAAGTTAGGGATTAAAGAGGAAGAATTTATATATAGAACTGAACATGATACATTGATATGGTTACTGTACATGACTGATGTCTTTGGATTTTGACCCGTCAGTCAGATAAAACACAAAATATGAAGACTCCGCTTTGGCTCAGGAAATTAGTGATGATGAATTTTTGACATTTTATACACTAAATAATTAATGATTTCAAAAATATTAGATCAAACTATTAGGAAATATATGTTAGTTACAGCCCTGGTAGTGTTTGTGATTACACTAGATTAAATATCAAGCTGAGCCACAAATAACACTTCTCTTTCTCTCTGATTCTCTCTCCAGATTGGAAATACATTAAGAAGATGTTGTGAGCAAGCACCAGACTGTGAGTGTAACATCGAGGGAATGGAGGATAACTCGCCAGTTCTGTTGCCTTCACCCACTGAAGTGCCAGTCCCAGAGTGGCCAGGACGACCTCTGCGCACTCCCTACTGGGTAACTTTCCAATCTTAACATACATATATATAGATGATACATGAGTACATTATTTTTCTGAGTGATGTTCCCGTTGTGTAGCGTCGCTTCTCCACCTATGTGTGGCTGCTACTGGGATATCCCCCTCTGGTGGTCATCCACTCTCTGGCCTGCTTCTTCTCCTGGATTCTGGTCTTTACCATCCCTGTTTCCAAGATGAACGCACGGACTCTGGGCGTCATTCTTCTCTTGGCTCCTGAGGATGTCTCTGTCTCTACCTGCTCACAGAGGAAGGCAAAGGACAAGTTTAATGTTTATCATCCACAGCACATAAATCTGGACTGAATATTTAGGATGGGTTTTGTGCTAATACGCCAATTTCTTTATTTTTTACCCTTTAGCATCAAGGCTATGAGACCAGGGCACTGCTGTGCTGCTACCACGCTGTAAACTGGTACTACTACAAGTACACAGTTGATGGGATCAATGTGTTTGCTGTCAGTATCCTTTACCAATATATGTGACAGTGTTATAGTCAAGACCAAGACCAGAGTGTATTGAGACCGAATCAAGACCAAGACTTTGAGGGGTTGAAACCAAGTCGAGAACAAGACCAAGGCAGGGCGAGACTGAGTCAAGACCAAGACCAAACAATATGTCAACTTAGGTAGCTTAGCTAACATGCAGCTAATTTTTGGGTGAGGCCCACACCTCCCAGCCTTCTCAGTGAATCCCACAGATTTCCTTGCATATATTTTCAAATATAAAATATTATCTATACTATGGCTTGGCTGAGTACTTGATAGTTATTATTAAAGGTGCTCCGATCAGGATTTTTTTGAGGCAGATCACTGATCGATGGCAATTGAGTTCACAGTCCCAAAACTGACCTACTTCATATTCATTTCTTTTTTTAAATAACTGTTTCTCAGCCACTTACACGTCATTTGTTTTACTCTCTTCCGTGGTGCAGCAAAGTCGGTTCGCCATAAAGTAACAGTGATACTTACTGAAGTGTAAAAGTATTTTCAGTTTATTATGAACGTGTGGTGGAACAGCCGAGACAGTATTAAGTAATTAATAGGAAACACTGTAATATCCCCACAGCTGTGGTCTTGGCCAGTGTTGAAATAAAATCCAGAGTCCTCTTTGTCTAAGACCGAGGAAGAATGCAGTCGATTACGAGACGAGACCAAGACTTTAAAAAAGTGGTCAAGAACAAGGCCGACCTTGAGTACTAAAACATTGTAAAGCATGTGTGTGTCTGTGTGTGTGTGTCATAAAAACAGTTGTTATCATCTTTGACCCACATCTCAGACCTGCTCCCTCTAGTGATAGTTGCCATGGTAATTGGATACATTGACAGAGAAAACCAGTACGCCAGCTCTGAGGTCAAGTTTGCCATAGCAATCGGCTCCATCATACCTCTGTCTTATTATATTGGTATGGGCATAGCCAGGTGAGCTTCTTTCATTAGCCGTGCAATGAATTTAGGTGATTACTTTGTCTTGTTGAGTGTTTCTGATGTTAATCGGCCATCATTTTGACACTTGCAGTATCTCAGCTCAGAGTAACTTTGCTGTGGGTGCGGTGGTGAACGCCAGCTTCGGTTCCATCACAGAGTTGACCTTTTACATCACCGCCTTGCTCAGAGGTCACCAGGCGGGAAACCCGTGTCTGCAGGAGGTTGTCAAGGCAGCACTGACTGGCACGCTGCTCGGATGCATCCTCTTCATCCCTGTGAGCCTGTGAAAACTGACAACATTAACATTAAAGTTTAATTTGTAAACTGAGAGCACACATGCTGTACGAATGAGGTGTAATGTTTTGTCTTTTTCTCAGGGTATCTGCATGATAATTGGAGGGCTGAGACATAGTGAGCAAACATTCAACAGTCGCTCTACCGGAGTGAGCTCACCGCTGCTTTTCATCTCTGTAGGAGGCAAGTTAACCAATACTGATATTCTATATCACCCAGCTACACAATTCAGGAAAATAAAAGCCAAAGAAGTTTCTTTCTAGCTGTATGTTTAGATGTGATACTGCTCATCAAACTGGCATCTATTCACACCTGCAGTTTCTTTACTCATCCTCAGACATGTTCTACTTTACAGGCAGGGAACTAGCAGCAGCTGCAGCAGGTTAAACGTCCAGATGCAAACATGTTGTTTTTTCCTCTTTAAGACAAAACAAAGAAAAAGCAGCAGTTGCTTAAAATTGTGGCACTTGCCCCACCTGCTGGCAACAAATATTAAAACTTCATTTGTTTTCTTTTTCTAGGTGCTCTTTGAAGTTTTACATTATATATTTTGATGACCCATTGGTTCTAAAGATTTAACATAATTGTATCTAGTAGATTAAATAGTTCCAGCAGAGACTAGTGAACAAAATGAATTTAAAAATAATTAAATCATGTGTCCATGACCATCAGGGAAGTAAAAGCTTCAATCTTACATGTAAATATTTGATGATGTTCAGGTGATTGTGGCAGCAACAGAACTAGCTGTACGAGGGTTTTGTTACACTATCAAATCAGCTGCAAAATAAAAGCAAATTGTCGTACACTAATTCATCCGCCTGACTGTCAATGGCAGGTGTGTTTGCCCCCACACTGTTCTCCAAGGCTTATGGAAATCTGGTGTGTGACGCCTGCACCAACTCCACTGGAGGAAAAAGCCAGAGCAACGCCAGCGGACCATTTGTCTGCCACAACTGCCACTACGAGCTGGTCAGCATCATCAGCCGAGTCTCATTTTAAAAAGCATATTATTTAACGAGTGATATAAGACTTGTACACTGTATTATGTTTAATGTATTTTTTTTTCTATTCAACAGAACAATGGCACATTGTTCCACAACCATGTTGAGTAAGAAATTTGATTTTGTTTTCATTTCTACAGCAGCTCTAATATAAAGAAATGAACAGACTATACTGGTGGTTTTGCATGTTTTAGTCTTTGATTGTAGGTGCAGATTTACCAGGATGCATTTAATTTATTTTCTGTACAGTATAAAAATCATTTTCAGACACTTAAAGGTCCAGTGTGTAGGATTAAGTGGCACCTAGCGGTGAAGTTGAAGATTTTAACCAACTGAATACTCCCCACACCTCACCCTCTCCTTTCGAACATGTAGGAAAAACTCTGGCTGCCAAATTCACATTAAAAGCAAACATCCATATCTAGAGAGGTGTTTGGTTTGTCTGATCTGGGCTACTGTAGAAAAATGGTAGTTCAACATGACAGACTCCATGAAAGAGGACTCATTTTAAGACATCAGAAACACAACAATGCTTATTTCTAGGTGACTATAGCCTAGTGGAAACATACAGATAAATATTGTATTCCCTTCCTGACAATAAATACTCCTAAATCTGGACCTTTAAAACCTTCATAGTTGTTATATTGTCTTTATGTTGTGAGCAGAAGTTAATTTGAAAACTTGCAGGTGCATTTCAGGAATCTCATCTTGTAGCTGCATTCAAATAGTCAAAAACATGATGTCCTCTCCTAAACACTAAACACATTTTCTCGATTGAAAATCAGTGTGTAGCATTTAGTGGCATCTGGTGGTGAGGTTTCAAATTGCCAACCAACTAAATACCGCTCACTTAAAACTCCTTTTATTCTGTGGTGGCCGTGAAACTTGGCAAAAACAAAAAAGGCCTTCTCTAGAGCAAGTGTTAAGGTTGTCCACTCTGAGCTACTGTAGGTCGGGAGGGAGGGGACTGTAGATAAGAAACAACACAACAGTTCTTATTTTCTGGTGATTAAACACTAATAAAAACATATGTATTATTATTCTGCCATGTTCAACCTAAATGTTACACACTGGATCTTTAGGTTGATTCTGAAACAAATCCAAAACATATCAGATAAATCTAAAACTAGTCTACACTATGGAAAGTCTTTTGAGTTTCTGAAAGAATTAAACAAGCTGTTACACCTTCATTATTTTATCTTGGTTATTGTGTGTGTTCTTGTCTTTAGGCCACTGGTGTACACGGTGTCTGCCCTCTTACCTGTTGCCTACATCATTGGTCTGATATTTACACTGAAGACGCACTCCCACATTTATGACATCCATGTTGGAGAAGGACAGGGTATGAGTCTTTGTACCCTGTTATTGTATCTTTCATTATTACAGTAGAATGGGCCACACTGTCTCTTTGTCTGTGCAGTGTCTGGCCACCATGGAGCAGTGGTCCACTGGTCACGGTGGAGGTCTCTGGTCATTCTCATCATGGCCACCGTGCTCACATCTGCTTGTGCCGATCTCGTCACCGAGCACATCCAGCCCATACTAAACCAGCCTAACATCTCTCAGGTCGATACCTGCACCGGGCAGTTTTTATTTGACTCCTTCCTTAGGCTGTGCTTACATTTGTGTTTTATTCCCCAGTATTTCATTGGGGTGACAGTTCTCGCGATGGTTCCGGAAATCCCAGAGATTGTTAATGGAATCCAGTTTGCACTCCAAAACAACATCAGTCTGAGGTAAATCATATCTTTATTAAATCAATCAAATTTTTCCCATATCCCAGCATTGCAAAAACCTTTCGATCATAACTTCAGCTTAGATAAATTCAATGGTTTAGTCCTATTTTTGTCACCTAAGAAACATTGTGTTTTGAAAGGTGCTACAGTATATAAATAAAAAATATTGTTAATATTATTTATTAAAGAGGTACTTTCTGTTTTCTAAATGGTTTTGTCTTTTCTCAGCTTGGAGGTGGGAATCTGTATCGCTGTTCAGGTCTGCATGCTACAGATTCCAATCCTGGTCTTTTTTAATGCTTTCTATGTAAGACACCCCTATCTTTATTTCTTTCGGTTCATTCATATTAATACCCAATGTCTGCTACTTTATAATTTCTGTAATCAAACACCATCTCTGTTTTTGTGACAGGACGTGGGATTTGTGCTGTTATTCAGTGACCTGCACCTGTGGGCCAGTATCTTCAGTGTGATTCTCGTGAACTACATCTTCATGGACGGAAAGTCTGATTATTTTCAGGGTATGTTTTGACTGTTTGAAGATTTTTATAGTGTCATTAGAGATAGACCAAAGCATTTAAATTAATTAATATTATGTTGTCTATTAGATCATCCTGAAACCTCTAGGTAACCAATCTTTACCTCTTCACGCCCCCCCAGAATATCCCCGGAAGCGTTTTCACAGTGACTGTGCAAATCTGAATTTCCTGTGGGCAAGGATTACAAAGTTTATCTCTCACCACCATATACTCTAGTTAATATACGTAGTTTTGTTGAAGAATATGTGACATTAGGGGTGCCCCAGTAGCTCACCTGGGAGAGCTTTCACCCCATGTATTAGGGCTCGACAGGTTCACCTCCAGCCTGGGTCCTTTGCTGCATGTCATCCCCTCTCTCTCTCTCTCTCTCTCTCTCTCTCTCTCTCCCCTGAACATCACATCTATCTCTCCAGCTGTCACTATCCAATGAAAAAGCAGAACATAAAATATGTGGGATCTTTGCATCTTGTTTAACTCAATGACCTGTCATCTTATATTCAGTGTCTTATTTCCTGTTTTCTTTTCCTTTCTTTTGTCAGGCACAGCTCTGGTGGTCGTCTACCTTATTCTCCTGGCTCTGTATTACTTTGCTCCGTCTCCAGCAGGCTGCTGACTGTCAGACTCACACAGTTGAAGCCTGCAGCACAATATTTAATACCATTGCCGATTTTCTCCAGACAGGATTATGACTTAATGTGTGAATCCTGACAGTTGACCTTTTATTTGTGTTTCTTATGCTTTTCCCTAAATTATACAAACTGAAACTTTTAATCTCAGGTAGCTACTAATTACTCCTACTGTACGACTGTAAATTTGTATAGGTTGTAAGCCAACATGTCTAACTATGTGTCCTTAGACTAATAACTTATTTTGGTCTTTGTGGTGAAAGAAAGAAAAGCAGTATTTTTACAGCACAAACGGATATTATAGTGTAAGGTATCTGCACTGATGGTATTTTGTTTAAGATGAATACATTTTGTATACTATAAAATGGTGTGTGTCTGACAGAATGTGGCATGGCAAGAACAAGAACGACACCCGTCAATACAACCTTTTGAAAAAGTGGCTGTCTGTGTTTTTATTGTTTGTACAGACAGGAATTACAAAACATAATTTACATTACAGCCATAATCATCTGTGAGGAGACATTCACCTTTTCTCCAAAAAGCTTATGTAAAGTGGCATGCACACCATACAGACATGCAGAAGAGATCATTTCAACATCAACCATGATGCAAATACAAACATCTCCCATCTTAAACAAGGCAGTACATTTATCAAGTCCAAGCATGTAAGGCAGACTGCCCCTTCACAATAAGATATAAATAAGGCTGTAACATGTCAAACAGGATAAAAAGTAACTGAGTTTGAACGTGAAAACTGGCGTTAAGATTCAGTTTTTAAGAATTAGCTTAGTATTCTTATACAGTGAAAAAAATAGGTGAAAATTTAAAAAAAATAAATAGGCAAACGTGTCTCCATACATGCTGGGAGTATCACTGCAATATTTGACTTTTACAGTCTGCAGTAACCGCATAAGATTTGTCTTCATAAATCATGTTGGCGTACCGAAATTTGGTTTCACAAAAATTACTAGGTCTGTCAACATTTTGATGAATGTTTTCGGAGCTCTACAGACCGAGTCTAATCACAGTATTTAACATCCTGAGTACGCCTTTACATGCTCTACCTTGTTACAAGTTACAAAAATCCCATGACACTTGTTTTTCAAAAAGCACCGCAGCACGACTTAAAATTAAAAAGTTCAAAATACGTTACTTACAGTACAGAAAAGGTTACAGAAAGGCTGAAATTGGGATGAAAAAGAAATGCGGCATGTTCTGCTACAATTCAAAGCTTCGTAATGAAATAAAACAGCAGCACAGTGATTGAAATAAATAGGTAAAAAATAAATAAAAAAAAAAAAAAAAAAATCTATGTGGATTTAAAAAAGGAAAAAATCTTTAGCGGTGTCTCCTGATTAAATCATGTGGTTCAGCAACAAAATGTGGAAAGCACCATGGCAGGGGAAAGAAAAGGCTACACAGTTGAGAGTACTGAACAAATAAAAACCTTAAAGATTCATGTACACAAATATAAACACAATGTGTGCATGACATTTTGGAAATTCAGAAGGCACCAAATGAATAAATAAATGTAAAAAAAAAAAAAAAAAAGGCGTGAGAATCACTTTGGAGCTACAGGTGTGTAAAATCACTTCATGTTTCCAAAAAAAAGGATGAAGAATCAAAGAGGCACGAAGAAGATGCACAGTGATGCCATGTTACAGAAAGATCTGATCACAAGGCCTCATGTGAGGGGAACGTTTGAACGGTAGAGTTATAATCACGGCTCAGTGACAGCATGCAATCAGAGAAGTCCTTGAGGTTAAGACATCCTTATTGATCTAATTAAGACAGTTAAGAGGTATCACAGTTATAACGTGTCCATGCTTTATCAGATTTCTACCTAACTGAATGGAAATGTAAGTTTACATCAGCACTGTTTGTTATTTCTTATCGAACCTATGTCACAGTGGGCATCGCAGCAGCTGACTGAACATGTCTCAGCCTTTGAATGGAAAACTACACGAGCAGAAGCAACATTCATGTTTCATGTGATCTTTGGAGCGATTTCCGTTCATGCTGCACATGTTTCGGATCATGATGCATGGTAGAGAATGAAATAAAACCAAAGAGTGCACTACAAAGAGGATCTAAAATGACAGCAAGTACCTTGAAGTGAAAATGTGCATACTACAGTGATTCTGGCGGAGGCGTGCAAACTGAAATGTGACACGTATTTACAAGGAAACTCAAAACGCTCCACTATGCATATTAAAAAAAAAAAAAGCACACATATTTACATAAGATTGAAGGCGTTCAAACACCAGATTTTTGCAGTCCTTTTTTTTTTTTTTTTTTGCCAAGTTATCAGCAATTTTAAAGAGTCAGTGCTGTTGCGTCACATACCGCTTCCCACAGTCCCTGCTGTATCTATCTGTCTATTTTAGGCGCTGAATTAGTGTGTGTGTGAGTCCCAGGCTCAGCAGCTGGAGGGTGGACAGCTGGGCTACGTGGGGGAAAGTTTTCAGCAGTTTCTCCCAGGTCAGTTCTAGCAGGCTGGGCACCACCAACCACACTTTGTACAGAGAGCCAGTCCTTCTGTTCCCAGACATGTTGACGACACCGCCATGGACGTACATGCAGCCGGCCTGAGGGAAAGGAACAGGTGCAGAATGCTGCAACAGTTAGGTGATACATGTAATATGAATCATCAATCATTAAAGCAAATACACTCGTTTCAGTGTTAGCAGTGTGAAGATTTGCTGCTTTGCTTGCAGTTTTATATCAGTCCAAATTGAATCTTTTCAGGCAAAACAAAACCTCTGAAGACGTCACCCTGAGCTCTGATGTTTTTATTATTTTATAGGCCACGACTTGTTATGGATACAATGTGTTATGGAGGGTAACATTTTCTTTTTTATGTTAGGGGGCAGCTGAGGCTCAGGAGGCATAGCAGGTCATCCACTAATCAGATGATTGGTGGTTCGATCCTCGGCTCTTCCAGTCTGCATGAAATAATTCTTCCATTAATAGATTGTTGGTTGTCTTTGAATATATGTAGTGTAGCTGGAGACCATTCAAAGCCACTGTTGATATTGTTGCCAACACGACATTAACTGCTTCTTCACAGAATAAATGTTACACCGTAGAATTTGATGTCAGCTCTTACATCGCAGATACAGACTGCGTCTGTAAAATTTATAGCCTCAACATTTAAAAAGGTTCAGCGTGTAGGATTTAGTAGCATCTAGTGGTGTAATGTCCTCATATCACCCTCGCCTTCCTTGTGTAAAGATAGAGAATCAGATAGTCAGTGTTTAGTTTGTCTGTTCCAGACTATGTATAAAAGGCAAATTGAGGGTTTGACCCAGGAGCGACCTATCTGACACGCTTTTTTTTTTTCAATTTTTTCCTGGCTCCGTGTTGTGTCTATGCATTGCTGTTGATTCTTCATGAAATTTATTTTCCATGCAACACATAACAATATTGTGAGTCCATTCAATAACCAAACACTGAGATTTAAATCTGGCGCCATAGCGGTCAAAAACCGTTTGCCCTTCCAGGGTCAAACAACACCTGATGGCAACAGTTTACTACTATCTTTATTCCTGTGGCCTGGACGATTATAGCACCACCTACTGTACCAACAGGAAGAGACAATCATCACCCTGCTTCCCCATAACACTGCATTTGGCTCCTACACTAGTTATGAATATTATTTTCCATGTCTGCGTTATTTTGAAAATACAGTCCCCCAATCTTACCTCAATCTAAACTTGAAGAATTGATAATGAAATGATTTTGTTCAAGACATATCGAACATAAGTCAATCACAACTGCTGGAGAAAGATGGTGTGGGGGTTTTGTTGTACTGTGCTGTTACTTGTTTGCTTTCTGTCAAACATCAAATTACAACCCGAGTAATAAAAAGAGAAAATAATAATGATTTAATTTGTTTCTTTTTGTAAATAAATTAACCATGCTCTTGGGAGTATACTGTCCATATTTCAGGACAAATCAGCTCACTACTACAGCTGCTATAAGAAATTGAAATTGTCATGATTTTAACAGATTTAAACATTTACTTTGGGCAGCTATTGCAACTTGTTTTTTGTCCATATTCATGAAACCCACTAATGCTCTCTTCTACTTTTTTTGGGAGGACAGATCTGTCCCAAAGCTCAGTTGACAAATGGGAAGCATCTGGAGCTCACTAAATGACAGATTATTTTGTTTGTGTAATTTGTACAAAATAAATAAATAAATAAATTATAGGAAGTTATGTGGCACCATGAGCATCTGGACCAGTGCAGAAGACAAACCTTCTAACCAACTGAGATACAGACACGTGTGAATGACTAACCGGGGTGACCGCAGCACAGTGAAAGTAGGCTGGTTCTGGCATGACGGCGGGCAGCTTGATCCACTGAAAAGTCTGCAGGTTGATCTTCCACAGGTCGGACAGGATCAGCTCTCCGTTATAACCCCCACATATAAACACCTCTGTGGGTAGAAACAGAGTGAAACTTGCTTTAAAAACAAACATTTCAGACACACATGTCCAGATAACACTGTGCAAAACACTCATTACCATCTTTGACCTGCACACAGCTGTGACACCGACGGGCAGCAGGATAACCTGTCGTGATGATAAAGTAAATTCAGCATGAATTCAGATCGTTTAATCAGCAAAGAAAACTAAACGTGGATCACAAACCTATTTTTCCATGAGGTTTGGTGACTATTTCCTCCCAGTAATTTGTCTCCAAGTTATAGGCGTGAATCTGATGAAGACAAACAGTGTTAAAAACATCAAACAAAGCAGTAACACATTTTCTGTGCTCGTTCTTCTCACCTTGTCCAGGGAATATGAAGTCCATGAAGTCCCACCTCCTAAAATGTATATTCTCTGTCCATCATGAGCTAGTTCATGTCTGTACCTGTAAAATCAAACATTAATGTTCAGCCTATTTGATGAATATTCTCTGGTTTTATTTCAAGTCACAGCTGTTGAAATTATGTGCTGTCTGACCTCTCCTCAGGCAGATCTGAGGGAGCGTTGTTGGGTTTGAGATGGGTCCACTCTCTGGTCGTCAGGTCCAGCCTGTGCAGGTCAGTACTATAAAGGTATCCTGTTGTCCCTCCAAACACATAGAGGTAGCCGTTTATGATGATCATCGCCTGGTAAAATGGGAAACACCAATTAGTGTTGATTTGTGTCAGAATTAACAGCGACAGATGATGTCAAGAAAGACGAAACCTGTTACCTGTCCGTAGATCTTGTTGGGTTTCTTCCCCCTGCAGTTGAGCAGGTTCCATCGTTTATACTGAACATTACAGACGTGGACGTCATTGCCATTGTTTTCACCAAATGGTATCCCAGTGCCGCCAAACACAAGCAGGTTGTTGCCATGTAAAACAGCTGAGAGACAGAAAGACACAATATTTCAACTCACTCTGAAGTGCAGCTTTAAAAAATGCAGTTCACAAGAACCCGTGTGAATTTAGGCTGACTATCGTAGCACCATAGATGAATGGACCCCATGTTGTTTGCAGTTCACGTTCTACCAACATGCACGTGATACAAACATAGACCACTAGCATGAGGGCGATGTGACACTTTTCTGCTGTCTGCAGAGGCGTGTAATGAATACGAGGAGTTGACGATAAGAGTCAAATACATGGTTAAAATAACTTGTTGTTTCTTGTGTGTACAGTGCATAGAACGCTCCTGTGTTAAACATCTCAGTAGCTTTAGTCACACAGACTGCAAATATATGTAGACATAATGTCTTTATATGTTTCTTGAAGCGGGAATTACAAGTGCAAACTAATAGAAATAGATTTGACAGAGTAAATGTTGCTGCAGAAGTTGTGAATGCACTGTTTGTTTATCAGCTTAATTAAAAAGGTATTAAAAAAAAAGGTTTGATTTCACGTGAAACAGCTGAAAAGCTGAGTTTGTTTATGTCCATGTTTACTAGTTAGCTGTCTTCTTCTTGCCTGCCCTTCTAGGAATATTTCAGTGTTTCTTGGCACAATCCTGCCCCCTGTAGATCAGCGGGATTCTGTAAAGCTAATACACATACACACACAGCTTGCTAGAGCAAGTGAGCAAACAAAATGGGGAGTCACTCATAACTCACACAAAACACTCCCTTTAGCAGGTTTTGAATAAGTGGCAGGAGGTGTAATGTCCTTACTTGACATAGAGGCCAGCTCTGTGGGCATGTAACCCTCTGTGCGGACCTGCTGCCAGGTGGCTGTGGCAAAATGAAATCGCCAAAGCTCCCTAAAAAGAGGGTAATCTTCATTTTCTGACCCTCCCGCCTCCTCAAAGTCTGGGTTGTAACCTCCAAAAACGTACAGGTTGGCACTATCTGCGACACAGCGGTGTCCGCTCCGGGCGGGGGGTACACAGTGTCCTGTAGGAGGTTCAAGACACACGTTTGAGTCCCTGATGTAAATGGAAAGTATGGAGATGATGCAACCAGAACATCTTTACAAATGTGGGCTTATTTCTTTACCTACATACAGAACACAGTATGTAAAACAGATGCTGAGTTTGCCAACATTAGCATTATAAATACATTTTACTGAAGGTTGACAGACAGTGTGATGGAGGTCATGTAGTTTCAGCACCTTCTCTCAGGAACCTGTTGGGGATCCTCAGGTTGGGGCATGATGGGGAGAAGATGCGCCGAGTCTGCAGCCACCGTGCTCGCTTCTTGGTGCCTGTCAGTCAGTTACCATGCAACAAAACACAGTATCACTATAAACCTTTTTTATTTAGCTTACCGTTAATAGTAATACCAAATGTCATTTGTTTAGCACTGTGCCTCACAGCAAGAAGGTTTCTGATTTGAACTTTCGCCCAAAGAAATCACATATCACCATTGTTCCAGTCGTACCAGTCTGAGAAACGGTGATTTAGCTTATTGTTAATATTTTGACACAATATATTATTTCTGTATTGTCAAACACTTAAATTTCAAACATTCATCCCTTTTCTGAGACTGCTCTTCTTTATCAGGGTCATGAAAGGAAGCATACACCCGGGACAAGTCGTCAGTTCATGACAGGGCAATCACGTTCACACCTAGAGGCAATTTAGAGTCACCAATTAACCTGTTAACCTGCGTGTCTCTGGACTAGTTTGGGGTCATGCAAACGTCACACAGAAAGGCCAGGAACATTGCTGCTGCGTGAGGGGACCGGAGACTAACCAACACACCACTCTGATGCTTTCTTTCAAAATGCATAAAAGAGGGAAAAAAGAAAACAGATAAACCTGCACAAACTCAATGACTAAGTTCTCTTAGGCGACACAAATCTAAAATGTTCAAAAGGTTGGAGGATGTACACACTTATTTATTCCTACCTCTTCTCCTGTACTTATCGAGACATTTTGTGGAACATACATAAACTCAAAGTAATGTGTGTTTTCTTTATTTTATCGATAGATAGATACTTAATTGATCCCGAGGTAAATTCAAGCATTCAGCATTAGACACAGTAAACACACGATAAAAATCAACTTATACTACAGTAAACATGCGTTAAAGTTAACCTTTAACATAAATCTGCATGTAATTAAACGTGTGCAAAGAGCTTTTAAAAAATAGAAAACTATATAAAAGTAAAAAATATATTTTTTTTATAGAACTAATAAATAGAAAATATAAAAAAATGATATAACATTAAATTAGGCACTGAGTAACAGTGCAGATGGAAGTAATGCTGACAGTAATAGTTGTGTTGTCTTACATGAAGCCTCCCTCTCTCTCTGTGTGTCTATCAGTCTCTCACATGTGTCTTCATTTAAATGAAGTCACATTAAAGCTGCTTCATTCACACTGACGCCTGCTCTCTTCCGTAGCAGCGTTAGCTCCTCTGGCCTGCGTGCAGTAGCGTCGTTAACGCTGACAAAGAGGCTCCGGGTTCACGCAGAGAGACACACGGTCACCTAACATGACGTCTAGCTCTCTGTTTGCTCTGCTGGCTGCAGCGGGCTGCTGCTGCTGGCTGTGTTTACAGACCTGAGTCGCGGACGCAGGGCCTCCACGACAGTTTCTCAAACTTGTTGAGCAGACTGAAGGTTCCGTCGTGTTCGGCCGACGACATCTCGACAGAGGTGGTGATGGTGGTGATGGTGGATGGACAGTTCACACCCAGACCTGAGCCAGGACCCGCTTCACTAGTGGCATCAGACTGCGAGCTGCTGCGATCACATCAAAATAAAGAAATAACAACCGAGCCTTCACACCTGCTGCTGCTGCTGCTGCTGCACGCAGCGTCACAGCCAGCTGGCCTGCACTGACCAATCAGAAGAGGGGGGACCCTGCAGGACGCGTTCAAGAGCAACACAGAGCGTGTTGACAAATATGTAAATAACATGTAAAATACAGCAGCACATAAAAGGTTTACAACACTGATGCATGACTAGTACCACAAGTACCACTTTTAATGTTAAAAGTGAACTTGAAGTTGTAAAAGTGGCTGTGTATCCTTTTGTTTTCTGCATCTTTTTATTTTGTAGTGTGTACAAAAAAAAAAAATCAAAACAAACCAAACAAATAAAGAAGGATGCTCCACAAACTGCTCAGCATCCAGGGCCGGCCCTCAGCTTTCTGTGGCCCTAAAACACAAGCACTATAGTGCAGTCAGCAATCACATCTAGCACACAACAGGAGGTCCTCAGACATCAGACATCTTCGTGTATGACAAAACTTGACAAATCGAGTCTCAAAATGTCGACAAACCCCAAAAAGCTATGACAGAAACGGAGGGCATAGATGTTAGATGACTCTGAGCAGAAGCATAGGAATAAATTAGCCTGCGATACAACACTAATTGCGCGGGTCTCACTGTAATTTTTTTAATGCTTCACTGATTATCATCAATCTGTTGTCTGTAACTGTTTATCAGGGTCATCAGGGGCTGGAGCCAATCCCAGCTGACACTGGGCGAGAGGCAGGTACATCCAGACAAATACTGCACTACTGTGCCATTGATTATAATTTATTAAACATCAGGTGTTTCCAATATGTGAGGGATATCAAATCAAGCCTTTATTTTGTCTCAAAGTTATTATCATGAACCACTGAGTTAATAATAATAATAACTTTGTTTATATAGCATCTTTAAAAAACAGAGTTTACAAAGTGCTTCACAGAGGGCTGCCACACAGGTAAGATCAAAAGTAAAAACGTAAAACATAACAGATTCAGTGCAAAAAAAAAAAAAAACTGGCAGTACAATGAAGAGAAAGGTGATAAAAGCAATGATAAAAATGTAAAAAGACAATACATGAAAGGATAACAAAGTTATGCATAAAATAAATAAATAGATGGTATCACAAAAAGGCAAGTCTGTAAAAAATTGTTTAAACAGAGTTCACTGAATAAGCGAGCCTTATCGAGTTTAATGTCATAGGAGCTTTGTGATGTAATTTTTTTATTTTTTTTTTTTTGCTTATGGTGATTTAGAACCTCACAAAAATTTGCGAGATATAAACAAGGTTTACTGCACAGCTCAGATGATGGGCAACTATTTAGTTACTTTGAGAGAAACAAGTCAACTTGATCAGCTGAGCCAAGAGTTAACCCCCAGATCTTCTGCTTTGCTGTAATCTGGATTTGAAGCTCAGTGTGGTGGGCTGATGGAGTAAAACAGGACAAACAAACCAATCCCATAAGGAGTTGCTGTGGATTTTCACACAGACTTTCGTACGTAAAATCATGAGGCCCTTAAGATTAAATAACTTTCTTGCCACAGTGCACCAATCAATCCACTTGCGATACATACTGTTTCCTTTTATTTTGAGACTTCACTTCATCATCTAAAGGTCATTTATCAGGTAAGAGTTGTCGGTTAAAGTCTCTTCAAACAATCCCTCAGTGGAATGACAGTGGGTGGGAAATGTCACTAACTGTGATCTCTGAACAATGAGCTACAGCTGTGTTAATGAGCTTAAACAGGAACCGAGTCGTCATATCTTTGTTCCTTTAAATGATCTATTCATAGATTCACAGAGGACAAGACCTCTCCTTCACAGTGATTAGCCTGAGATGCACTATATTCCAATTTATTCATTTCTCTTATTAATGTCTGAAGAGATTTAAATATTCAAATTATTCTGAATGTTTAAATCTGCCATGTTGAGATAGACTTCAAAGAAAAAGAGCGGTTTTATTGTTTTGTATTAAACGTGGATATGCAGGAATGAAGTGATGGATCTCCAGTCACAGAAAGTGCACAGGCAAAGCAACTTTTCGAGCTGAGTGCACACAAAATCAAAGTTTTGCACTCGAAACTTGTTCTGCAAAGATCTGTTTGTGTGCTTACACACTCTCAGATTGAGTTTGAGGATGTAGATTGAGTTTGTTCGGAGTAAGTTAGAAACCTCACACCTTTAAATGACACTTTTAGGGACGTAATCTGTAATATAACAGCTAACAGTGTGTCATAGACTGCAGTTTCATGAACTGAAACTTTTGTCATGCTTATGTCATGCTTATGTCGTATAAGGGGTGAGTAATGTGTTACACAGACGCTAACAATGCTGACACACCTTCAAAGCCAACAGACAAACAGAGAGATAACTTTAGCATGATCAGCATTTGACAGACAGTAACGATACGTCACGCCTTTATGTAACTGGAGGAACACAGCTCTGACAAAATGTGCTGATGTGATTTCAGCAAGACAAAGAGTTTGATCATCTTAAGACAAGCAAGAGTCTTGTGACCTGAGGAGGTCATACTACCACCACCAAAGACCCTTAAAAGGTCATGTGAGATTCTCAAGGTGTCACTTGGTTTTCACATGCATGTGTTTTTAAATTGTACACATAGAAACACGTATTTACTATTTCAGTTCTCCTTTCAAACAGAAGTATGTGGGAAAGGACATACTGACTATATCTTTATGTAGCCAATATTATTGGCAAATATTGACCAATCGCTGTTATATCGGGTCGGATGTTATCCAATATGCACCAATGCAAAAATATTTGTGTCACTGGAAGGTTTGCTGCCACAGGTTTATCCACCTGTGGCAGGCAGCACAGAGTCAAAGAGAAGAAGCAGCTCACAGAAATGTCAACTAGAATATGTATACACAATGTATATGTTAAATTATTTAACATGTTGTAGAATATTTAACTTAAATATTGTTTAATAAAACATATTATTTGTTTATGGAAGGGGCATTCAATATATAAGTGCACAATCCAGCTCAAAAATTCACCATTTAAACTCAAAACTCAAACTTTATTTATTTAGCACATTTCATGCAAACATGCAGCAGAGCAAAGTGTTTCACAGAGCAAAAAATAGATTCTTCAAAATAGATAATACATAATAAAGTTTGGTCATATAATGATAAAATATTATAACAAATAAAAGTCAATAAGAAAAAAGTTTCAGATTCATTGCATAGAAACTAAGAACCAGTTCACTAAGACCTAAAACCTGCAACAATAAACAGAATAAAATGTTAAATGTCAAACAGACATTTGAGGCTGGCTACAAAACAAGTTAGTCTCCACATGAAAAGTATCCAACATCACAGCTGAAATCTATTGTTTATATTATTATAGTGTTAATTGTTTTGGTCTCTATAGCTAATTTCCTCATTCAGAGTCCAATTATATATTTAACTCACCTGTTCAAATTATATTAAAGGTCCAGTATAAAGAATGGACAGAGCAGGAGTGACACTCAGCTGTAGGTTTCTCAAAGTGCTGTTTTAAAGCTGAAAATATGCGGCGCTGTCTGTTGCCATTGTTGGATGTACTGCTTCTTCCCAGGTTGATCTAAATATCAGCAAAGACCATTGGCGGGCTGAATGACGTCTGGGTCTGTAATGGCATTTACATGTCAATCAAAGGAGCAATGCTGTTAATTATGTGCAACTTTAATATAATTTGAATGGGTAAATAAAAATTCACCCCCTCACAGTTGTCATGAATGCAGAGCAAATCAATTTGTGATATTTAGATTAACCGGGAGGTGGAAGGAGTTCATCCAAATTGTAAATTTTCAGCTTCAAAGCAGCATTTTTTGGAAACCTACGGGTGACATCACTCATGCTCTGTCCAATCTTTATACTAGATCAGTGTTTGGTTTTTGTCTGCTCTGGGCTACTGTAGAAAAATGTCGGACTCCATTAAAGAGGACCCGCTCTATCAGTAGATTAGATTAGATTAGATAATACTTTATTTATCCCACAACGGGGAAATTTACTTGTTTACAGCAGCGAAAAATAGAATCAAGGAGGGAAAACACAAGTGTACATATTTACAAAAAGTACTAAAGTAGAATGTGCAGATTTAAGAATGTGCAGATTTACAAAACAAGTACTAAGGTAGAACATAAACTTAAAAAAAACAACAACAAAAAAACAAAAGCAAAACAAACAAGAACAAAAAATAGCAATGGACAAAAAAATAGCAATGGTTGACATGAACAAGAGACTACAACATGATCAGGTGCAGGTGTTGTAAAGTCTCACAGCAGCAGGGATGAAGGACCTGTAGATATAAAAGGGAAACACAACAATTCTTACCTAATGAATATTGTAGTCCATAAGTCTTAAACACTTTATAGTCATTGATATGTATAATTAATCTCATGGTTAGACACACAAGTTTAGCCTGAAGTGCTTGTTTCAGCCTCCCATAAGCTAAATCTATCATAGATATACAAACAATAGACAGGCATGCACTTTATCTTTGAGCAATATTACGTCAGCCTAATAAAAAAAAAAGAAAAAGCCATGAGTCATCATTTTAATATTTAACTTTACACTTCCACACCGTTGCATGAGTGGTCACAGCTCTTCTCCTCGTTGTCTCGGGCGGCCTGCTCACAGTGTGGCGGTGCTCTGTGCGGTGTGTGTCTATGCCTGGGCCCCTCCTCTCGTGGGTCTTGTCGCTGGAGGTTGATGTCACTGAGTCTTCAGGACAGGACTCAACTAGGCAGAGCTGGTCAGGGGGGGAAACGCTGAAGATCCACTGAGAGCTGAAAAAGTAGGCGATGTTGCAGCTAGGATCCTGTTTATGGACATTGTGGGAAGGCTGTTGTTAACAGTCCAGAGGGGGCTCGTAGGTGTTTTTCCTCAAAGCTTGAAACGTTGAGGCAGCCTCATCGCCGCAGTATTTTTAGATCACTTCTGAAAGGAATACAAAAAATGTCGTCTCCAAGTCCGGGCAAGAGGCGAATGGATACCGACGTGGTGAAACTGTATCCTCTCCAGAGCATAAACAACACGTCCGACTGAGCAGATCCTCCGTTTCATAACGTGTGTCAGCTCTCAAATGTTGATGATTTATTTGTTCCAGGTGGCTGCTGGAAGGATGCGTGTGTCTACCTGGCTGTGTGAGGTCGATACGTTTAGTTTAAAAAATAAAAAAAGTGTGAAAACACTTTGATGTGAACGTTAGATGCTGCGGTGAGCTAGCTGCTAGCAGGAAGCTACACGCCTTTAAGTGTGTGTGTGTGTGTGTGTGTTAGCAGCCGTTAGCATGCTACATTAGCACTCCTCTTGTTGTTTTTGTGTTGGCCCTGTTAGCGACAAACACGTCGTCCCACCGGATTGACAACACAATGTGAGGGGTTAGAGGAGGGCTTTATTTATATTTGAACGCCGTGAAAACGTTTCTTTTTATTTTTCGTGTGACTTTATTTGTCTGTAACGTTCAGGAAGCTTAGCCGCGTAGCATGCTAACGCCAAAAGCAGAACAAACAGGGTCGATGCAGCTCGAACAGACGCGACGTTTGACTGATGACAAAGTCAGATCACTACGGTAATTAAACATCTGAGAGCAGAGAAACCAGATTTTCACCCATTTGTGCTTTTAAATGTTAAAAACAACAACATATGAACTGGTAAATATTGGATGCTGTTAAAAAACGTGGTTTTATCTCCGTTAAACGACACTAAAAAGAAGAAAAACACATGATTTTAATGATGTTTTGTTCTCAATAACATCCCTCTGTTTGAGCTGTAATGTCACATGATGTTATGTTTAATCTCTGATCCTCATAGTGAGTCATCCTCCACTGTGTGTTTGCGCGTTAGTGCTAATTATTTGCAGTTATCAGCTGAAGTTTGCATGAAAGGGTCTCTGACAGCGTGAGGTGAATTGTTTTGTTTTTGTCCTGCAGCTAGATGCTGCTCTCTGATTGGTCCGCCTGTTACCATCCGGAACATGGTAGAAGGCGGGGCTTCACACACAGCTGATCGAGGAACAACAAGCGTGCTGTGCGGGGCACATGCTGCGGATGGGGGGCTGGGAACATCCAGTCCACGGCAAGAGCAGGGACAGGGACAGGGCTTTATACTCTGCTATACTGAGGCTGAGTGGGTGAACATGTTTCCACCTACAGAGCCAGTGTCTGCAGAGCAAACAGACAAACTCTACTGAAGCGACAACAGTGTTGATTTATTGATTAGCTGCTATTTTCTTTTTTCTTTTTTGCTCAGACAAAACAAGTCATTTAAAGATTTTTAGATTTTATAAGATCACCAAACAGTTATTCAAAATAAGTTAGTCCTGCGTAATTAAATATGTTAAAGGTCCAGTGTGTCAGACTCTAATTATAGAATATTTAATATAATATGCATAACTATGTTTTCATTAGTTTCTAATCACCACTGAGAGTATAGGGAATGGATGCTGTGTGCGTGACGTCATCTAAAGGTTTCTGAAGTGCCGTTTTTGAAACTCCAAATTTGTGCCACTATGTTGGAGTCCTGCCTTTTGCTGCCTCCTGGCTAATCTAAAAATCAGCAAAGACGCAAATCCTTGGCAGACCTGAGGCGGGCTGAATGAAGCCTGGGTGCTCAAACAAGCCAACTGTAATGACATCTACCTGTCAATCAAAGTGGACACGTGGTTAATTATGCACAACTTTAGTGTAAGATTCAGGAGTATCTTTTAGCAGGAATGGGCTACACTATGTATTAGTATGTTTTCATTAGTGTATAATCATCTACATTAAATAAGAATCGTTATGTTTTTGTTATCTTAAACTTAGCCCTTTGTATCTACAGTGAGAGTGGGTCCTCGTCTGTGGAGCCCGCCATGTTGAACCACCATTTTTGGACGGTAGCCTAGAACAGACAAACTACAACTGATTTAGATATGTTACACATTTAGTCATGTCTGAACAAAACACAAACAAAAAAAGCTTATTGTTTTTATTATTATTGCTATAGTTTTCTTTTGTTGACACTTGTTTCTCTCCGAACAGACAGTGAGAAACTTGTTGGGATCCATTAGTTGTTGCGGTTTTAACTGGAGATGCCATACATAGTTTCATTCTGCGGCTTTAGAGCATAGTTGATTCTGGCCCGCTGCCACCACTGTCACTCCACCTTATTTTAATGTTCCTACCAACAGACACAAACATCTGTGTATGTCCAACACGTGTTTAACGTGTGACATTTGCTCTTCTGCAGCTCAGCAGATTATCCTTTAAATGTCTAGTTTAATTGCAATACATTATTACTTGTATCAGAAGAGATTGCTGATAAATTGTATGGCATAATTTTTTGTCAAAATAAACTTTCCCCTTGTGTAGCTACATTACTCCTGAGGGAACATATGCTTGTGTTCCTATGGACTACTGCTGGGAAAAGACATAAGAGAGACGCACATTTTTACTGCACCAGTCTATAACCAGTTGTATTTATAGGATCCATCACCTCAAATCACATTTAGAGCTGCTGTGTCTTCTTGGTCAGTGGGTTGCAAACCTTTTTTCTATACAGTGACTGAGCTTTTTACAGCTTTTTACAGTTCCTTTGCTGTATTTGACTGTTATGTAATCAAGCGCTATTTTTTGTACTTCAGCAGTTTGGCTAAATTAGCATCTTTATGTTACCTTGGTTAGATCGTTGGGCCGGAGATGATAGGATGATTTATGACAGGATGATGAAACAGGGTGTGACAGTCCCTTGTGAGGTTTTTGTGGGTGTTTTTTCTTCTCCGTCTGTCATTGTGTCAAACTCGCACAGCCGTTAAATGAATACGCTCAAACCTTACTGCTGTCACCACACACACTGTGATTATGACACATCCTCCCCCAACAGAGTCATCTTGCATTTCTCTCAGGCTGTTGTTACCTGCAAAACAGATGAAAGTTCCTGTCAGTCTCCCTCATAGCCAAGCTGGTTCAAGGCAGTTTGATTGTTGGTAGTGCCTCTACTGATATCTGTGCTGTTTATAGGTAATAATAATCTGTGGTTATAACTCATCGGACAAAGCATTTTCATGCTGTTGTGATCATTAAGTTTTCTCACTTTTCTGTTAATCTTCATGTTTGATGTCCTTCATGTTATGCTGTGCTGAGTGAGAGTTTGTTTTGTTCAGTTTTGACCTCTGGCCGTGGCTCGTGTTATTGATCCCATGTTTGACCTCTGCCCAGACACAGAGAGTTTAGCCACAACAGCATCATTTTTGTCACACTCACCAGCGTGTGTGATATTGTTTCCATTCCCTGCCTCTTCTGTTGCTCGTGTTCTTTGTGTTGCCTTTTCCTTAACCAGCCGTCAGCATTGAGAGCAAGCACGAGGTCACCATCCTCAGTGGACTCAATGAGTTTGTGGTCAAGTTCCATGGACCGCCTGGAAGTAAGAGACAGATTTTCACATTTATTCTCCCTCTCATTGACCAGCATTTCACCAGTGTCACTGTAAATGTAACCCCCCAAAAGTGAAAACATACTGGACAGTACTTGTTTTGTGTAACTCTGTTTTGCTTTGGGAATGTGTTTCAATCAACTGGTCCATCTTTTCCTTCCAGCGGCATATGAAGGAGGTGTGTGGAAGGTGCGAGTGGACCTACCAGATAAATATCCCTTCAAATCACCATCAATAGGTATGAAATATTTCTGCAGGTGTTTTGGTGAAGCCTTGAAATGATTAATAAATCTTACTCTACAATGCTTCTTTTTTTGTTTTTTTTAACAGGATTCATGAATAAAATCTTTCATCCCAACATCGACGAAGCGTAAGTAACCACTACCATTTTTGATTCTTAATTGAAGCAATTTAGCAGCCCCAGTTTAAGGATGCAGAACCACTATTGTAAATATGGACAGCAGTACACATGTTTTTGTTGTGATTATATTCCTTTTGATCAAAAAATAGCAAGTCACCCAAACATCAGGCAAGTGCAACAACACAATACATAGCAGCAAGCTAATGTTACTTACTACTCCAACACTGAGATGTCCAGCTCGGTGTCTGTCTTTCGGCCTTTAATTTCACGAAGAAAAGTCAGTCAGCCAGATTTACTCTTGTCCAGCGTCTTGCTTGATCACTCTCTTTTCTCTTGATAGCTTCCTCCGTCAGCGTCCCCTTTGGTCTCTTTAGCTGTGCCATGCTCTGCCTCAGCTCGTCAGGCTTCGGTCATATTTACATATTCTGGTGTCTCTCCCTGACTGCATATCCCCCCATGTACACTTTTCTGAAGGTCCTAAATGAGCTCACAGTCCAGTGCAGCCTGGTTAACAAACTTAGCTCACATTAGCTAACAGCAGCCACAGATCGCAGCAGTTTACTGTCCATCAGGAAACTCTGTAAGTCACAGAGAGAGTTTGAGGTGGAGCAGTTAAATGACATCAGAGGGAGAGCAGGAAACATTTTCTGCATGAAATATGACATTATAAAAAAGTTGGTGGTGTGTGACTTAGTGCCGTAAAGCGTTACGTACCTCTCCTGGGTGATTGTACCCAGAACACAAAGTTACATAATGCGAGAACTGGGTGATTGTACCCAGAACACAAAGTTACATAATGCGAGAACAGGCAGGTGTGTGTGGTGCAGATTGGGGATCAGAGAGACACCATTCACCTGACTCCACGTTACTGTAGAGTCAAAATGATCTAACAGTGTTTTTGTCTTTTTTCAGGTCAGGAACGGTGTGTTTAGATGTCATTAACCAGACATGGACGGCTCTCTACGGTAGGTCACAGCCACAGCTGTCATTGTGTATGACACATGACACTGACTGACAGTAATAGTCAATATGAAACACACACAGAGTGATCATCTCGTACCTCTGCAGTGCAGCTTCAGGAGGAGCATCTCGGTTTAATCAGCTTACACTTTAATGATAACTGCTGCTTGTATTGAGGTCATGCATTGAGCACTGATAGATAAGAAGGTCCTGAGGCTGAGAGATTGTGGTGAACTCTCTAACCTGGATGGTTCTCGCGTTATTTCTTTTTTGCATAATGTACAGATTTAGGTTGTATGCTTGTGTGCAACAGATGTATTTACTCATTCTTCACTTGATCAAGTTGTGATGTTAATCTGAACAGTACGTCAGTACTTAAAAAAACGCTGTGATGACTAACAGTTAAACAGGTGGAAGAATACAGTCAGCAAACTTGTCTGAACCATGACTGAAGTAGCATTAGTATTTTGTTAATCATAATATTGAATAAAGTGAGTTTATCCCTTGTTAAAATCTTCAGCACTTGTTCAATTATGTGTCTGAAAGTTGTTTTAGGCTGACAGATGAGAAGAGTTGACAGAGCCATGATTTTAAAACTTCCAGAGTGCCTGAAAAACACAGAACAAAAGATAGATGTTTGCAGCCCTGAGCTTTTTCTGAAAATTGTATAACTTCCAAAGTATTTTGTAAAAATAAATAAAGTGACATGTACTGCTATCTTCTGACAAAGGTGCACAATCAACATGTCTCTCTTTTTCTAAGAAATATTGTGTTGATGATTGATCCATCTGTTGACACAGGTCACCTCCCAGCTTGTGTTTTTACACATTTTTTTATTATTTAAGATTATTTTTCATTACTATTATTATTTATTTCGTTTTATGTGCATAACTAGTGCAATAGTGTGTTGGGCTCTGAGCACTCCTAAGCTTTGGTGACCTACACTCCTGTGTAGACGCATATTAGATGTTAATCTGTTTTTAATTTTTCAGTGCAGTTTAATTCACACTTTAAAGTACTGAGGTTGATTACACCTGACCAGACGACAATACAATGCAGCCACAGGACTGTCTGAAGTGAACATCTTAAAACAGAGACCTCTAGTGGATAAATGTTGTAGCTACACACATGATGGAGCGACTCAGAGTCGAAGTTCACCCAGCTTTCTGATGTGTGTCTGTAGTTTTGTTGTTCTCTGTACTGACTAATCTTTCTCCCCACATTCACCAGACCTCACCAACATCTTTGAGTCGTTCCTCCCTCAACTGCTCGCCTACCCCAACCCCATCGACCCTCTGAACGGGGACGCAGCAGCCATGTACCTGCACCGGCCGGAGGACTATAAACACAAGATCAAAGGTAGCATCTAGACCAGTGTAAATCTGAAATGGTGTATGTGTTGTTGACATAAAAGAAACATGTAGTGCCCCCCAGGTAGCTCAACTGGTAAAGCGTGTGCACCTCAGGGACTTGTCGGTTCCTGTTGATGAAGACCGTGTGATTTGACAGTTGAACATGCGAGACCTGAAATTATCTGTTAATGCGTGAATGTGCTCCCTCCTTGTTTGTATTTTTCAGAGTACATCCAAAGGTACGCCACAGAGGAGGCTCTAAAGGAGCAGGAGGAGGGAGGGGGCGACTCCTCTTCTGAGAGCTCCATGTCAGACTTTTCGGAGGACGAGGCTCAGGACATGGAGTTGTAGTGAAGGGGGAGAGATCCTGTTCCCTTCACCTCACAACAGACTGTCGTTTCCTAAAGAGCAGAAACTCAGTACTATATTCATATTTAAGACAATTTTTTACAGCGACACAAGGATTTTTATTGCTACACAAGGATTTGCAGTATGATATTGCAGAATATTAACCCTTATTTAGAAAATTCATGACCACCTGCCCCTTATCCCCCCTCGCCTCACCCCCCAGAGAGCCTTTTTAGATCAGAAAGGAGTGCATCATTCATTTCCATGATCTTTAGTGGCTTCATTCACACAGCTCGACTGTGTCCAGACGGAGCAGTGAGACCAGCGCAGTTTCCCGTTTGTTCCCGCGAGCCACACCTCATCACCTCTTCAGTTTTAAGACGCCTTCTTGTCTTTATTTGACTTTTTGCTGCATCGTCGCTGACAGAGGACTGCAGGATGACAATCCATCATTTCTGAGCGGTCTCGGCAAAAAGGCCGTGAATTCCCATTCTTTTTTTTTTCTTTTTTTTTTTTGATGCCGCCCCGCTGAAGAATCGCCATAACAATCATCACTTCAGAGGAGCTGAAGAGCAGAGGGCCACAGCGAGGTTCATCATGTACAGCCGACACAGACGACTCTGAAAGGACTGTGCAAACCTGCTGACACATCACACACACCATCAAACAACCGATGCATCAAACATGACAACACAACAGTGTGTGTGTGTGTGTGTGCGTGTGTGTGTGCGTGCGTGCGTGTGTGTGTGTGTGTGTGCGCATGCATGAATGTAAACCAGGTAGAATCATGGCGTGCTGATAACCTGTGTTGTACTGACCCCTGATGCTCAGCAGAACTCTCTTCCTCTTCCTCCTCCTCCTCCTCCTCTCCGTTTTAGGAAAGTGTTTGTCATTCTCTGAGTATCTTTGTATATTGTGGCATGACACAGAAGTAAAGTTGTGTAGGGCTTTGTGGAGCTGTAACGCTGTAGACGTGGGGAGGATGCCTGTGTGCAGGTGGGGTTTGGTGGGGTTTATCCAGGTCCTTGTTGAATTATTGAACTTCTTAACTTTGCCTATTGCTTGTGTTGAACTATAATAGGTGTTTGACTTGCGTAGGGATAGTTAGTTTTTTTTTTTTTTTTTTTTTTTTTTTTGCGGGTGGTGAATCCTATCATAATGTATGGTTTAATACTTATATAACACACTAGTTTAAAGACTAATTGTCATGTAAAGATGAGGAGAGTTGAAACATCTTTGTCTGAGGGATGAGTTACATCCTCCCAAAGACACGTTGCACCCCTGCACCCCCTTCTTATATGCAAATGTGTCCGTAAAAGATGATTTACGTTGTCAGACAGAAGTGCTCTTTGTTTCAGCCATTCAACACTGTCTCATTTACTTTGTCCGGCAGTCGATGGCCTGTTGTTTTCCAAAATGGTGGGACCAAAATCTAACAGATGTATAGGTTTAGTTTCATAAATATCCAAATAAAACAAACACACACGAGGAAATGTTTTTTCAGGTTTACATTGAGGTTAATTGAGAAGATAAATGAATAATATTGTGACAAACTCAACACTTCAAACTTAAATTTAAAGTTTCTTCTTCTTCAGAGGACAGTTTGAAAGCCTTTGTCCTGGTTTACCCGTGGAGAGATTTATGTGCCCGTAGTGGAGCCTATGCGCCTATGTGGTGGAGGCGTCACCAGAGCAGTGACAGTTTCCTGTTATATTTCATGATGGTACACTGGTCTGGGTTGTAGCGGAAGCTTGAAGCCTGTTTATGACAGATGAGTTTGTATTATGTGTTATTTTTGGAAGGAAACAAAAATTAGTCAGTGTTTGGAGACAAACTTTAATTAGTAATTCCTTTATACGTTTTAAAAAATGATATCAGGATCTTTTCCATGATGTCTTGTAAGAGGATTTACCTTTGTTTGAGAATTAACATAGGTTGGTAAAACTAGCATGTCACAGTTATTCTTTTCGACGTGTAGTTAAAATGCCTCTAATTAACCTCAGTAACCAAATATATGTTGGCGTAAGTCTTAGGACTACATGATGTCACAGTCATTTGCAGCAAAAGAAACAAACCACTGTCCAGCCTTGTTGTTTGACATTATCTGGATTCATCAGTGTATTCTGTATTTTTTATTAATGAGACACATATATTTAATGCCTATAATTTGTTTGAATGTTTTTATTTTTGTCTTTTATGCCCTACGTACATCCAGGATACGAGTCCAGATATCTCTGATTTTTAAAAAGCAAAAAATGAATAAATGTGCTTCCCTTGTAACTTGAAGAAAGAAATAAACAACAAAAAAATGTCTGAATCAGCTCAGTATTTTGTTTTTGGGTCTCACGGGGTGTTTTCTGTTGTCTCGATCGATTTTCCATTTTATTCAAACGATTTATATCTAATTCAAACTTAATTTATACACACGTATATAAAGTGGATGATTTCGTGACGTGGGTTCACTCCTCCAGCCACTAGAGGACAGTCTTATCTGTGTTGCCTGTAGATGTCTGTGAGATCCACATAAAGATGAGGTTTTTATATTCTGTAACATTAACTGCAATTAACCATCTCTGGTTTAGATTAACCTTCATTGCTAATATGTTTTACATCACCCATATCTGTAGAAACTATACATTAATGTATGTGTATCGACTATTCATGTTTTTAATAGTTGTCATCTTTGATATCCACTCAAAGAAAATGTTTTATGTCTGTGGACAGGCCAAGCAGGTGTATATGATAAAATGAAAGATGGCTGAGTTCCATTTAGCTGCTTCAGTTTTGGGATAGGCCTCAAATAGGCTCAGTTCAGGTGACATTTATGATTTTTTGGTATTATAGAAATGTGTTTCCTGAACTTGTTTTATTGATGATAAGTTACCATGACATCGACCCTTTCAATTCAAAATAACTAGCCAAACTAACAGCTCTGTTGTTGGCAGCAGGTGTGGGATAAAAACAAGTTTAGTGATAAATAACTGCCACAGACAGTTAGCTCGTTGCTAACACATAATTGGAATTGCTGTTGTAGTGCTACCAGAAATTAGCATCAAGATTGTGATTATTCAAACAATCCAGATTATAAAACAACATGTGTACTCATTTATTTCTCATGCTATGATAAGATAGGTGATCCACAATAATGGGTTTAGGAATTACTGAGTATTATTAAGTATGCTACGGAAACACATTTGTACCAGGAAAATAAAAAAAATAGATGATAAAATATAATGATACTCATTATAAATCAAAGTTTTAATTAATATTGACCATATCATTAAATAAGTCAATGTTTTGAAAATTGTGATTTCTCTTTTTTTTTATCCTCCTGATATTTTCATCTATTTAGTTTTCTTGTCCTTCCTGGCAGTAAATCGCACACATTACTATGTTAATAATTTAAAAAATGGAGTTGTTGATGTTATCTATATTCTCTTGTTTTATTTGGTTTCAGTTGGATCGTCTTAAATGAAGGCGGTGCTCACCAAGAGACACACATCTTATAATGATCTTATGAAATATTCATTGTTGTGTGGCCGTGCAGCCTCTTTTCTGAGCACGCTCAGGTTTCTTGTTTCAACATCAGTTTAATTTGGCCGGAGGGCAACGACACAGTCAGTATGGCAGATCAGGCTTTTGACTTATTGTCATTATTTGCATGTCTTTACTGAGTTAATTAGTATTTTAAATTGAATAATAATTACCATATGTCAATTTAAAAAAAGCATTTTGGATTGCCAGCCCCTGTATGGAGTAATATATTTATTTAACATATACAGGGTAGGGTATATATATATATAATGTTAACAGATACATTTTGTTATATCTGGAGTGTGGGGCTACTTTTTAAGATGGGTAACTGCTTCATTAATCGAGATAAGTGACTAATTATGAGTGTCATGTGTAATAAAATAGATGTTTCCGTTGTTAAAGTGCTGTAAAGTTATTTCAGAGTAACGCGAGCAGCAGCAGCGCCGTGCGGAGGATGATGAGACGCTGCTGGCCGGCTGCGCCTCCTTCATAATGTATGGAGAGGACAAAGGCTGCACGGGTGGATTTCAGCGTCAACTTTGAAAGAGCCGTAACCCAAACCTGCCCTATCCCACTATGACGGCTTCACATCAGCTGAAAGGATGATGCCTCTTTTTCCACCTGCAATCTGTCTAATAATCACCGACAGCAGGTAAATGAGCCCCGCAGGGACCTTTGGGTGCGCGTATATAACGAGGAGCAGAGGAGGCCTGTGCTCGGAGAAACTTTTACTCCCGTGGAGGGGTGAAACACAGCGGAGCTTCAAGGCCTGGCTGCAGCAGGGTGCCACACCCGGTGGATGCTGGTAGGTTTGCTGTCTGGGTTTCTGGAAATGGACCTAAGAGGTACAGTTGACTATTTTCGTGCGTTTAAAGTAACATAGAACATTGTTAGTGGCATCAAATTGCTTTATTTCAGGCCAGTGTTGTGTTAAATTAAGTTACAAGTTTGTCTAAAGTGTACCAAACTAATTTGGGCAGCATTAAAGTATCTCATCATCGCCACTGCAGTGCGCGTCGTGTGCGTAAAAGGCGCAGAGGAAATGTGCTGCAGGCCTGCGTATAGATGCAGCAGAAGGAGAGGTGGGAGGAGGGCGACGTGGATTACTATACTTCCAGTGGGTTAAGATGCTTACCAACTAATTACCTGTCCACTAAAATCCCCTGCCATGCTGCCCGTACAAGCAGGGAGCCGTGAGGGGCAGAAGAGGTGGAGATATGGAGAGTAAACTGACACAGTGTGGAGCAGCATAGCCCTCCACCTGCCCAGTTCATCCAGCTGAAGACCACCACAGGGCTGTTTTATAAGAAAATATTTTTTTGATTTAAAGATCGTCTGTTTGTGAAGATGTTCTACTGCTTTTGGAGAAAAAAAAACGTCTGTCTTTTGGGGTTTTGCTGTATTCTTCGAGGATATTGGATCATCTTTATAAGGTAAGAATCAGCCCAACACAGGCTAATAAAACCCACAGGCTGGACCCAAAAGCAGAAAAATTAGGCAGCCACTTATTATATTATGTTATTATAATGAGTTAAACAAGTAGCTATTTATGACCTCTAGTCTGTCTGATAAACCTAAAAATAATATGTTCTGTTTTATATTTCATCATGTAAAGATTTCATCCTCAGGAGAGGTGATCGCACGAGGTGTGGTGGATTTATCCTCCACTGCAGCCTCGATCACAACAGGAAATGACTTTACTGAAGGAGGTGAGTGATATTGTTTTGCTGTTGTACTTTCTTACCAGTACCATCTACCATCATCTAACCCAGACAATATGAGCAACTAAAAAAACGTGCAACTAAATGCCGAAACTTCAATTTCTGTTTATACTCTTTCTCTGCACTCCCTCTCTCTCTTGCTTTCTCTCATGCTTTTTACTCTATTGATCTCTCCCGGAAACGGGAAGATGAGCCCTGCTTTGGGACCCATTTGGAGCATCTCAAAAATCACTTAGCGCATCATTCCCTACAGCCAGAATCAATCTGAACAGCAGACCTGCTCTTCCACCAGCATCAGGAGGGCGCTCTCTCTCGTGGTCGGCCAGAAATGTCCCAAAATACTAAAGCCGACCATTTCTGTTGATTTCTCAAAGAAACTGGGTAAATGGAGGAGTATGCACTACAGGCCTGTGTGTCGCAGTAGCACATGACATGGCTGATGAGTGATGGACACCGTTGACACAGATAGGACAGGACTCAGCCTTTACAGGTGGACGTAAAAAAGCTGAAAAAGCCTGAAGCAGCAGACAGGAAGTCACAGGTTTAAAGACAGCTCTATTTAGCTTTGTTAGCATTAATGTGGAGCTCCACTATCTCCTCCTGTTCTGTGTATGGCACTGGTAGAATTCACTGTCACAGCACACAATCAGTGAATTACCATAGGGCCATAAACAGAGTAGAGACAGAACCACACTGCCTGTGTCCGTGTCCTCGTCTGCTTCAACTGTGAAACCAGCAGGTCTACGATTGCACCATCACCATCTTCTTTGCCCATTTTGGCACTAGCACATTTTTGCTTTGTTTCTCGTTGTTTGAGCAATCATGTGTAGTGCCAATATAGGACAAGACAGACGCTCAGCTGTTTCTAAATATTCTGGTAATCTTTGTTAGAGAGAATCATAAGAGAGAGAGGAGAGGGAGGATGAGCTATGGATCTGATCGATTGCACCGTCCCCTCTCAGATATCACTGGTTACCATGGAGGCTCATGCCCTATCTCTGGGACGCTGCCCTGTGTAACCTGAAGCCTAATCGTCACACAGATCTGGTGGCTGTGATCGGTGTACTCTCCCACAGTGTTTGGCAATGGTAGAACTCACTCTGGTGGGCTGGAAGGATCCGGTGGTTCTAGACTTGCCAACAACTGACTGAGAGCCTTAACCGACCCAGGATTCATCAGAGGAAGAGGATTATTTAACGTTGTAGGAACGCTTGACCTGGGTGTTACAAAAGGTCACGTGTGGCAGGTTGAGGGTGTGTTTGATGGGGTGTGTGAGTGACTGCAGGCGGAGCAGTGAGGGGTTTAAATTGACCATCCCCCCCTGAGCGTTCTTGCAGTCTCAGAACACGAAAAGCTCCGCACAGGACACAAGAAGTTTAACATTTCTCAGAGGAGAAACCACAGAACAAACCACATACAGTGTCCAATAAGTCTGCTTGTTAGGAAAGCATCCTGAGATGTCCCCTCTGGGTCATCTTGGTCAAGAATATCACACCAAAGGTATGAACCAAAGGAGACTTTTAACCATTGGGCTGCAACCCATAAATCCCTAAACACAGGCCTCCTCGAGCACTGAGTTGACTATCATCTGCCCTGCTCAATAAATCAATGGTGTTCATGTGTTTGGCTGTGAAATCTGCAGCTCAAAGCCTGTCTGGTGTTAGCAGCAGCTTGGCTCATGGAGCAACCTGATCCTGCTCAGTCATGAAAGGTCTGAGTTGAGGTGCTGCAGAGGTTCGTCATAAGTGATGTTAGTGCTGCGTCAAATCATTAAACCCAGCAGACACTTTGGAGAATGCACCATGATAAACTATTACGGTGTTACAACAGGATACTTTACAGGGCCGTATCTACCATAGTGTACTTTGAGGGTTTCTGGGAATCGACCTGAGGAGGAGTTTATACTCACACACGAACTGAAGTCTCTTGCCTGATTCTCATCATTAATGGAGTCAAAGTGACTGTTTTAGACCTTAAACATGACGGATTTTGTACTTTTCCCCAGCATTTTAGGAAAGATTTTGAAACAGAATTTCGATAATAAAGTTTTAATTCAGAAAAAAAGACCTCAACCACAAAACTATTAAAACTGTATTTTACCTTCTAGTGAAAAAGTGAAGTGTTTCCAAAGATGCATTATTTCTTGCAGAATTACAGTAAAATGTGTGTGAATGATGCATTAAAGCATGTACAATTTATTTCTTGATGCAATCCAGCTAGTTTCAAATATTTCACTCATTTTATTGTGGAAACAAATGCAAATTTTGTGAAACTTCAAAAGGATTATTAAGAGACTTCTGTTTTATAAAATGCATCATATTTCCATGTAAACCTTTATTTATTACAGCATTTATAGTATTTTCATGTCAATTACTATATATGGCAAAACAGTGTTTCCTTTGATGAAAACAAAATTTTAAAAGCATTTATAGAGAAAAATATGGAATAAAATGCAAACCTTAAACGTGAAATCACCAGTACTAATATCCCTTTACTGTAATCTGAAGCACCACACAGAAAAAGTTATACCGTATTTATTACGGTAAAATCATTGCAACCACAGAGTTGTTTAAAGACAACCGTTTTTTGTTTAGTTTTTTTACAGTGAAGAGAATTTTCTAATGTTCACGTACAAGGTTGGTGTTTTATTCCATATTTTCAAATGTTTGTAGATGTTATGATAAAAAAAACTGCCAAATGATGACAGTAAAAGACCATAGAATATGCCATTAAACACATAAACATATAAATTCTGTATGAATTCCCTTTAAAAATACATATTAAAGGTTTTAAAATATGACTGTGTTTTACTGTATACAGTCTGGCAGTTTTTCACTGTAAAATCATTTTTACATTTTTTACAGGGAGAAGACAGAAAGCAGTGATAATGGATGATAGATGGAGAGAAAGACCATCTGTGTCTGTTGTACTGCATTTATCACAAAAAGTCCAATAAATTCACAAACAAACATATCAGTCACAGCGATCAGCGGCTGATATTCATTCATCACGCTGTAGTATGAACGCTGTGATGATCCATTATGCCCGACTGCAGAGGATGTGAGGTTAAGTGGTGCCAGTGGACGCTGAGAAAGGAAGTAGGGAGGCCGACACGCTGACAGCTGGTACGAGTGATTAGACCATGTAGTGATGCAGTGAAGGCATCAAAGCTCTTTAGGGAGAATCCTTAACAGCGAGGCAGCAAGGACACACACACACACACATGCACACACACACACACACACACACACACACACACACACACACACACACACACACACACACACAGTGTCCTGGTTGCTCAAACTGCCTTTAAACTGAGTGCACAGGTCCGACAGCGTATAGGCTGCACAGGCCATCTGTTATTCTCAGATGCATCCCAAACCAATGGATTATGAACACGATACACACACACACACACACACACACACACACACACACACACACACACACACACACACACACACACACACACACACACACACACACAGTGTCCTGGTTGCTCAAACTGCCTTTAAACTGAGTGCACAGGTCCGACAGCGTATAGGCTGCACAGGCCATCTGTTCTCAGATGCATCCCAAACCAATGGATTATGAACACGATACACACACACACACACACACACACACACACACACACATACACACACATACACACACATCCCCCTCTGACTATAAGATACTGGTAATACAGGAGAATGAGTGGAAGTCAATGGATCTCCTCATTAATCTCTCGCACTAATGGCTGTTTAATTACTATTGTCTGAACTGTACATCAATACGCTGCGTGTCTGTTACATTACTCTAATTTCAGCATGGTGAGTCTGATTTATTAAGGATTCATGCCTAAATTAGGTTCAGACACTGCTGATTTATTGGTCGACAATGATGATTTGGTGGTGAGACAAGAGTCAGGGATTGAGACGTTTAGAGGCAAAAGGATAAAAATATAATAGTTAGAGAGTTTATCACAAAGAGGAAGGAGGTAGAGTAGTGTTGACTCACCTTTAGTTCACTGCCACAACAAAAACACAGTGTACAGTTCAGTAAGGACCTTTAACCAGGCCATGCCTTGGTACACACACATACAGGGAGACTCTGGATTACACTAATCCAGGGACAGGGGGGTATTTTTAGGACTTCATGATCAGAGACAGACAGGATGCAACAATCGAGTAAAAGAGATAATGATTGTCATATGACCAGCTGGATTTTCTTGGAGCAGAGTTAATTACGTAGCATCTAGACCAAACCAAAACTAATTCTGACAGCTAATTCAGTAAATACAGCAAATAAAGATATTGTAAACACTAATAGCAAGTTTACAACTGAATTAAAGGTGCAACATGTAAGATACTATGGCACTTTACATATTATTTTGTTTTAACCACCACCAGGACACCAGGACATGACCCAGTTAACCCATTAGCAGTTTAGGTAGTTTCCCTGTAAGTGTAAGGAAACGGATGGATAGACTTTCTATTGCTAATGGGTTTACAGATTGTAATGTCATTTTAAAAAATGAGACCTTCTGCAACTATTTCAGTTGCCTGTAACAGGCTGTGGACTGATTTTTATGTAAGGGCTGTAATTTTCCTGCAAAATACAAAGTATGTGACGTTTAAGCTCGGCTAACATCAATAAATAACCGGCACTGATTGCAATAGTCCAACAATAAGTCCAAAGTCCAAGCTAACATTACTATAAAGCAGGTTAATGTTAGTTATATGTTGTGATACAGTGTTTTCAAGCAGCTACTTGAAGCTGGTTACAGAACAATCAGTGTCCATTAGCCCCTATATTAAAATGGCCATTTCTGCTTTGAACTGGACACTCGAAGAACTGCAGTTTTTAGCATTTCCATGTTGGCTTTACTTCACAGCCATAGGAGTTGCTGGTTGATGTTAACTAACAATAAATGATCTAAAAATACAAAGAAAAGGTGTAACATGCAAGGCATGGGGTCAACCAGCTAACTGTAACTGAAGCTAAACTGGCCATAGGTTTTGATTTGCAAATGCCAAGCTAGTTAATATCATGGAACCAGTGTAACGTTATTTAAATAAGATTATAATAAGTAATTTAATTTGTTTTAATACAAGCATGACTTAAAGTATATAAAATAAAACATGGGCTTTATCATACAGTTGGAATTAATAGCTATGACTAATAGTGTTTGCAGAGACAATGTGAGACAGAAGATGACAGATATATTGTGTGTTTTTAAAAAGGCAAGAGGAACAAATTACAGGGGATTAGAATAGATAGATTATGTAACGCTCTGAGATGATGATGATCACTATCATTAAATGAAACAGAAATATTAGAGAGCAGGAGACACCAAAACAATGATCGGCTTCAGCCTTTTCTCTCCACACACTGCAGCCTTAAACCTTGTGGAGACAATAATCATGTGTTGGTGTGTGGATCAGATTTCTGAGATGCATTATTTACAGTAGCTCCTGCTCTGTGTCTGGGTGTGTAATTCTCCATAACACGTCAGGAGTGTTATCAGGACTTTATCACAGCAGCCATTTTGACTTGCCTGAAGAAGTTGAAGGGAGTCAGTGGAGTAAAATAAAATGATTAAACATTATAACCTCCATGTATGTATCTGTTTAAAAATAAAAAGCAGCAGATTATAAAATAAATGTAAATTAGGTATTAAGCTTTCTATAAAATTAATATGAAAAAAATGTAAAACCATAGTGTAAACCACTGTATTGTCAGTGCACTAACCTCATAAAAATGTTGCATCTGCATCTTATATGTTGGTGGTACTATGTTTTTTTTTTCAGCAGTGAGTATTGTTTGCTGGTATTCCAAGATTTTCATCAAGTCAGATCTGAGACTAAAAGTGAAGAAGACAACATTAAATATGTTCTCTCAATCCTCCGTTTAATTCAGTGTCTCCATAAACCATGACAGTGTAACACTAAAGCAGATAAATGGAATTCAGCCAAATGTAATTTTATTATTTACACCTGTTCCCACTGTGACATATCAAAATGTTTTCTGTGGATGGGGATCAACCTCATCACCCAAACCCCCCTGTCCATCTGTCACTGGATTAAGCTTTAAACTTTATCTTCATGTGAAGCGACTGTTTGAGTATTAGGGTAATTCAAAATGTCATATTCAAATTCATGTATTAACAACAGGGTAGAAAGCTTTTAAATGACAAAAATATAAACAATTACACCTTTTACGAGTATCCCTCAGAGACAATAGTGCTCCTACTCCCTCTAGTGGAGGACTGAGGCAGTCTTCGTATTAGTATTGATGAGATCCAGCTTTGTTTGAGAACAATTCAATTGTTTGTACAGATTTTGGAGATATCAATAGACAATAAGTGTGTGTACAGATAATAAAAACATTTTTCTATAATTCAGTGGTACATGCTTAAAATGGCTTCCTATTTTTTCCATTTTCAGAACCCACTAGATCAGTGTTTCTCAAACTTTTTTTACCCCGTGTACCACCTCATAAAATATTTGCATGGATATATGTGCACTACATGAAAGAACGTGCCTACGTATCATGCTGATATTGAAACAAGATGTTTCAGAAAATGCAAAAGTTATCCTAAATAACATTTGAGTGATGCTCTAGTTTAATTTAGGGATGGATGGATGGAAAATGATGAGACAGAAAAGAAATTCAGGGAATGAGAAAGAGCAAAACCTTTTATTGTGTATCTATATATATATATATATATACTATTATACGCATTTCCACTATCTATATATAGTATATATATTTATTTATTTATTTATATGTGCTTAACTACAATTTAACTTTAATTTCAATAAAACATGTTAACTTTTGGCACTACTTTGTTGATGATCCACTGTTGACTCAACAATGTATCAGATACCAAACAGCAACAACACAGTGCCAACTTATTATTGACATAGATCAACAAACAATACATTTATTGTCAAGCACTATTAAAATTTTAAATTGACTGTCGGAGCATTCATTAAAATAAAATTTTAAATAAAAAAATTGATTTAAACAGGATGAAACTATTTTATATGTAAAAATGTTTTTCTCTCTCTCTGATAATCAGCAAATATTCAATGAATCACTTGAGATTTCAACATGTAATCAGTTAAAAATATGATTGCTGCACCAATCCATTAACTGTATTGTCATTACCATAAGCGGAGGATCAAAAATCAGAATTCACTGTGATTTCATTCTGGATACTGTGAACATTTACAACAACACATAAAACAACTGCACAAACACAGACAAATCAGTGAGCTAAAGTTTGAAGTCCTCATCCACTGTCGCTCCGTAATATAAGATTCAGACTGTAGAGGGCGTCCGTGTCTGCACGACTGTGAGGTCTGAAGAGCCTCTGTCTCTCAGCTTTAATACCTATTTGAGAAAAATATTTCTGTTAAATACAAAACTTGATTGTGTGTGTGTGTGTAATAAAAATCATACTTGTATTCACCTGTAGTAGTTTGGTTTGAAGGGTCCATGTTTGCTGATGCCCAGGTACTTGGCCTGTTCTTCAGTAAGCTCTGTGACGTGAGCGTCAAATGTTGCCAAGTGAAGACTGGCCACAAATTCATCTGAGATTATAAAACATATAGAGGGTTTTCACTTCTGAATATAAAGATATGATACTAATTGTTTTAGGATATATAAGCTGAGGACTTGCCCATCTTCTTTGGCAGCAGGTACACGTCCTGTTTGTAACGTCCCTCTGGAGCGCCGTACAGCTCTATGAGAGCCAGAGCCTGACATACATTAGAGTGACAGTCTCAGTATTTTGCTTAATAAAACTCTACAGTGATTAACATAAAACATATAATTATACCTGAGTTGTAGCTGTGATGGAGAGGACAAGTGAAGGCACCGTGGAGCAGCTCAGATTCAGCAAACGACCCTGAGGGAGCATTAAAAAAACTGACATGACACACTGTAATGTGACAGTGATAACAACCTAAAGAAGTGTTTTATCTCAAATAATTATATTTGTTCTGCTGCACACCTGATCTTTTAAAGATGATCAGGTAAACTTATCTCAGATGTGCATGAGTAACTACAGGGCTGAGCTAAAACACTATGAAACAGTTTTAAAAACTCAGTTCTGATAAAAACAACATGCTGCAAGGAGCTGACTATTTCTGAATAGATTAGGTTCTTAATCCCAACTATCAATGACTTTAACTTAATAGACATTTTCCATTTCATACTCAAACCTGTGCAGTAGGTTGCTGCTGCCTTTAATTCAAATATAATACATTAATAAATAAATTAAGATGCAACTATATACTAATTATAGATGAATTTGTTTAGTTAACGCAAGCCTAAAAAAGATAGATTAGATGATTAGTAAATACATTTTATGAGCAGGGCCACATTTTGATTTAAGTACTGTTTACTTGTGCATAGAAAGACAACATGATGACCTGTAAAAAGGCTTCATTCTCACTGCCAAACCTCTTTCTACTATAAGAAAGTGCCATGATATCTAAATGTATAATAGAAATGCACTTCTGGGTACAATATATCAACCCAACTGTAAGCATTCAAAATGGTTGCTGCTATTTTCACTTGTAACCATTCAAATAAATATTTCATGTAAAGCAATTTATGTATTTTTGAAAGCGGCTGTGTAATAAAAAAGAAAATGTGCAGCAACATCCGTGTTCAGAGCACACTGTGGGGCTATATTTTAAAACAAATAGGCTTGTGTTCATTACATACTTGGTGCTTTGTGTGTAATAACAACAACAATATCATCACCTCAGCCAACAGGACGATTCTCTTGCCATCAGGCCAGAAAACATGGTCCACCTGAGGCCTCACATGTTCCCACCTCAGCTCTGAAGTCCGCAGACTCGTCTGAAAAGCAAGAGTCCATATTTTACACACACATATACACATGAACACACAAACACGTACCACAGTATGTTCATACCAACTCTATCTCAGTGCTGGAGTGTCCCATGTTGCAAATGATGCAGCCGTTCTTCATTCGGTCCAGATGTTCCCTCCCCACCACGTTTTTGTTGCCTGCAGACAAGCACAGATGAAATAAAGCACAGTCATATGTCTGTTCTGGTAGGTTTTACAGAGACTGGAACATCAGTCATATGTCTGTTCTGGTAGGTTTTACAGAGACTGGAACATCAAATTGGCATCAAGGGAACCGCCCTAAGCTGATTTAAGTTGGATTTCTTAGATAGATCTCAGTTTGTTCACGTCAATAATGAATCCTCCATGCATACCAAAGTTTGTCACGGAGTCCTACAAGGTTCTTTACTAGGACCACTTCTATTCAGTTTATATATGCTTCCTTTAGGGAACATGATTTGGAATCACTCCATTAATTTTCATTCTTATGCTGACGACACCCAGTTATATTTATCGATCAAGCCTGATGAAACCAATCAGTTAACTAAACTCCAAGCATGCCTTAAGGATAAAAAAAGTTGGATGACCTACAAATTTGCTGATGTTAAATTCAGACAAAACTGAAGTTCTTGTAATTGGACCCAAACACCTCAGAAACTCTCTTTCTAGAGACTTAGTTACTTTAGACGGGATCAACCTGGCCTCCAGCTCCACTGTAAAGAATCTTGGAGTTGTTTCTGATCAGGATTTGTCCTTTAACGTCCACATAAACCAAACTTCGAGGACTGCACTCTTCCACTTACATAACATCGCTAAAATCAGACGCATCGTGTCTCAAGTGGATGCAGAAAAACTAGCATTTGTTACTTCTAGGCTGGACTATTGTAACTCTTTGTTATCAGGCTGCTCCAATAAGTTTCTTAGGACTTTGCAGCTAATTCACTATGCTGCTGCAAGATCAGAGATCACATCTCTCCCATTTTGGCTTCCTTGCATTGGCTACCTGTTAAATCAAGAATATAATTTAATAATCTTCTCCTTACATACAAAGCTCTTCATGGTCAGGCACCATCATATCTAAAAGAGCTCATAGTACCTTACTACCCCTCTAGAACACTGCGCTCTCAGGGTTCCTTGTGGTTCTTATAGTCTCCAAAAGTAGATTGGGAGCCAGAGCTTTTACACAGTCAACATTTTTAAGACTACACTTAGGACTTTCCTTTTTGATAGAGCTTATAGTTAGGGCTGGCTCAGGTCATCCCTTAGTTATGCTGCCATAGGACTAGACTGCCGGGGGACTGTACTGCTGTAATCATTTTATCATTCAATGTAATTCATTGTCATTCTATCAGTCATTGTAATTGTACAATATGTTTGTGTTGATTTGTCCAGTACACGTGACATCTATTGCACGTCTGTCCGTCCTGGGAGAGGGATCCCTCATCTGTGGCTCTTCCTGAGGTTTCTTCCACCCTTTTTCCTTTTAAAAGGCTTTTTTGTGGGCAAGTTTTCCTCACTCGAACTGAGGGTCTAAGGACAGAGGGTGTCACTCCCTGTAAAGATTGTAAAGCCCTCCAAGGCAAATGTACTTTGTGACTTTGGGCTATACAAATAAAATTGATTTGTTTTGATTTGATATGATTATATTGACATTCTTAATAAGAGCTAATATTACCTACCTGTGCAAGTGATGACCATGTCTACCTGTCTGATCACTTCATTCAGTTTAACCACTCTGAAGCCGTCCATGCTAAGAGGAGGAGAGAAAAGGAGATTTCATGATGTTGTCATTAAAAGAATGAAGCTGAGAAAAGCTTCCTCCATTCATACCAGGCCTGCAGGGCACAGATAGGATCCACTTCTGTGACGTATATGACAGCACCCAATGCTTTCAGGGCAGAACAGCAGCCTTTTCCAACCTACCAGAACAGAGGAAAGAGGTTAGTCGAGTTGTCTAGATCACTGGTTCTCAATCTATGGTGAGAGGACCACTGGTGGTACGCAACCTCCTTGTGGTGCTGGAGTAATCTCTGAAATATATTAATATTAAAAACATATAATACTATCAAAATACTACGCTGAATGTAATTTTAAATAGAGAGCTGTGCTCTACGTTGTAGGTAGAGATGTGGTTGTAGTGTTGTGGGTGCCAGAATTTTACCATAATAAATACGGTATAACCTCTTCTATTATTACAGTAAAATGATATTACTACTGTACATATAGGGTTGGTGTTTTATTCCATATTTTAAAATAGATTTGTAGATTTTCACGGTGAAAAACGGCCAAACCATGACAGTAAATGGCTGTAAAATATGCCATTAAATATTACAGTGTTTTACTGTATAATTAACATTTTCTAATATAAAATACTGTTTTATTCTGTAAAGCAGGTGTATACATAAAGGTTTTGAACTATACTTTGTTTTACTGTATACAGGAAAACACAGTCACACTACATGGCATATTTTACGGTATATTACTGTCATGGCGTTTTTCACCGAAAAATCTACAGACATAGTGTGGATTTCTGTGTGATTTATGTGTCTGTAACTGTCTGTAGCTGAACAGGGTTGACTATATTTTAACGTCTGTCATGATGGTGGTACTAATATTTTCTGAGGTTTTACACGGTGTAAAATATTTGAGAAGTACTGGCCTAAATGAAATACTTCACGTGCATGTCAGCACTAAATTTCTTTTACTGACCTCACCGTATCCACACACCACCACCTGTTTTCCTCCAAACATGATGTCAGTGGTTCGCTTCAACCTGAAAGAAGAGGTCAACACAGTCAGGCTGTACTGTACCAGCAGTGATTTTAACCTGTCACGCTCATAACATTGTTAATTACCCATCCAGTATGGACTCCTTGCAGCAGTAAAGGTTGTCAAATTTCTGCTTGGTCACCGAGTCATTAACATTCATGGCTGGGACACACAGCCTGCCTGCCTTCGACAGTTGGTATAATCTGCAACAGAGGATGCCTGAGCTGGATAATGACTTTGTGAACTTGTATAAACATCATTAAAGTTGTGTGTAAAAACTAACCGATAGATGCCTGTAACACTTTCCTCTACGATGCCTTTCAGCTTCTTGAACAGACTCTGGTGCTTCTTATAGATCCAGTGGGTAAGGTCGCCTCCATCATCCAGAATCTGACAAGATTGGGTAAAAAAAAAACAAGCTCAACTCTCCAATGATGCAATAATTAGTAATGGTTGTTAAATTCAGAGACAGAAATAAATCAAAAAACAACTGTATGAACGTTGGAGAAAAGCCCTAGAGGAGGCCCATACATTCAATCGGTGCAATGAGTTCAGGGTGCTGCACCACATTTCTCTAAAGTTAGACTCTCTAAAATGTTCCCAGGTGCCTCTCCAGCACACAATTGGCACAATCTCCTAAACTATCCACTGATTGGAGTTCAATTTTTGGAACACTCTTGAATGTTTTCAAAATGGTGATTGAGCTAGATCCTATGGTAGTCATTTTTGGTGTAGCAGGAGACAACAACAATAATCTCACTGGAATTAAACTCAAGGTGACAAAATGTGTCACTTTACTAACACAGAGACTAACTCTTCTTACACCGAGCTGGACTCAGTGGCTGAGGGAGGTGTTGCAACATCTTAAGCTAGAGAAATTGAGGCTGAATTCTTTGATTGAATTTGGAAACCATTTATCGAGTATATTTAAGCTAAGCTTTAACCCCCCACCCTCCTCAATGTATCTCCAATATGAAGTAAGTCAGGTTTATTTATTATTCTGAATATCTTTGTTTTTATAGCACATCACAATGTCTTTTATTTTGTACAACTGCCTGTTATTGTTTACATATGTTCTATCTTTTTTTCCTTTTTTTTTGTAATTTGTTATAGAAAAGCTCATAAAAAAAATCATTTATATGATGTGTGGACATTATTTCATTAGTAGTTACATCTCAGTTTGATCACAGTACCATGTTGGGCTGCCAGGTCTCAGCACTGATGCATCGGTCGATACACCACCAGAAGTCATCCTCTGATTCTCCTCTCCATGCAAACACTGGGATGCCTGAAAAAAGAGCAGGTGATTAAATGATTAAAAGTAAGGAACCATAAATACCAGATGAGTCAGGCAGAGACGGTCATACCGCGTTCAGCCAGAGCAGCAGCTATGGCATTCTGGGTGGAGAAGATGTTACAGGCTGCCCAGCGACACTGAGCCCCCAACACACACAGTGTCTCGATCAGCACCTGCAAAGACAGCACCTTTACCCTCTGTCTGTCTTTTTATAATCAACCACAACCACAGTAGATCTGAGAACTGACCGCTGTCTGTGCAGTGATGTGTGTGCAGCCCATCACTTTGGCTCCAGCCAGAGGTTTCTCTCCACTCGCTCTTTTCCTCAGGGCCATCAGCGCTGGCATTTCTAAATATCACAGACAGCGGCCAATCAATCATAATTTCACACATAATTTCACACTTAATATTTATGGATGGGTGCTACAGTATATGAATTATGCATTTTCATAAATGGTTACAAACTCTTCACTGTCTTCACCTTGCTGTGCAATTTCTATTGCTCTACGTCCAAATTCTGCCTGTTGGATGTTTTTGATGCAGAAGTCCGAAAAGCCCTTCGAGGTCTTCTGAAGCTTGTCTCTCGGAGAAGACCCATCCTCGGAGCTGTCACTGCCCACTGCAATAGAGAAATTAGGCATTGTGAATAAAAACAATCAGCTGATATGACTGGAGAAAAAATGCAGCAAAAGTGCCGCCTTGGATGCCACTGTGATAGATAAAATTAGATAAAGGGCCCTCCAGGGTGTTCTTCCGGTGGAGAAAATGCAATCAAGTGCCCTCTAAGATAATCTTTCAGTGGAGATAATCTTGTGAAATGCCCTCTAGGGTGCCCATCCACTGGCAAAAACATGGTTAAGTGCCCTCTAGGATGTCCTGCCAGTGGAGTAAACACAGTAAAGTGTCCTTCAAGGTGCCTTTCCAGCAGAGAAAATGGAGTTAAGTCCTCTTTACTGCTGCCTTCCAGTGGAGAAAACCACATACAGACAGTGACCTCTAGGCTGCAAACCCTAACCATGACTCCTCAATATACAGCGCATCCTCACTGATGCTACCACATGTGTTTTTTCTGTAATAAATGTTTTATTACAGAGGTGCAAAATTATACTCACATGACATAACAAATTTAATCTTATCCCGAGTTTGTAACTGTTTCGCCATAAATGCATCGTTTTTTATTATTTTTGTCACTCAAACAGTCTGCGTCTGTCACTGGGTGATATGATGTAATGTCCAAAAGCAAACACAGTTAAAGTAAAACAGAGTAACACACGGACATATGATTAGTTGGAAAAGCATAAACGTTATGAACTGGCTTTGATTTTCCAGCCTTAATTCTTGTTTCAGGAATCAGACTCTAGCTAGGTGAGTCTTTTCTCTGAGCCTTTGAAGTCTGTCCAAACTCTGGCAGTGATTGACATATTTGTGAAAGGCTTACAGAGCCGATTAGGACCAAATTAAAGAGACTTAGACTTTTCCTTTTAATTAAGGTTCAGCTGAGGGAGAGAGCACCGAGGCTAATCCTTGTGTCCTGTAGTTCTCGTGCTGCTAGGATCAGAACCAGCTCAGTTTATATATTTAAAGACATGTGATCAGACTGAGCGTATGCGTGCATGTTGTCACGTTTCCATACCTGAACTGTGGCTGTCTGTAGACGACTGTGAAATGGAGTGAGACAGAGAGCGACGACCGGTCTTGGTGGGATGTTTGTTGAATTCCTGCTTCTGGTCAGTGAGCTGAATTTGCTGTGAAACCAGAAAGAGACACAACAAGACAAAATATAGAGTCAGAAGGAGAAAAGCACCAAGTATATTTATTGTTGCTTCACTGCAGGTCACATCAACTTCCAATAACAGCCAGAACTGCATATAAGCACCACCCTTCACAGTCTGTCACTACCACAGATCTCCTCCTTTTCTCCTCATCCCTGTATCTGCTGCTGTCTCACCATCCAGTGTGGCTCTTTGAAGGCTGTGTTGCTGCCACAGGAATCCCACTTGGCCATGTCTGCTCCCTGGCTGCTGGCCTACCTCTGCTGCCTGAGCCCTGAGCTTCAAGTCCAGATAAAAAAAATAAAAAAAACACCCCTGCAAGCTTATCTGAAGGCTTACTACTCCCTCCTACTACAATCTTGTGTTTTTATTACTGCTTTTGTTTTTTTTCTTACCCACGTGGGCAAACGCCAAAGAACCCAGACACACCCCTACACTATCCCCCACCACCAAACAATAAACATAAGCACTGAGTATTTGGAGATTTAGAGCTGCAGTTTAGTGTGCAGCTCTGCTGAGTTTCCATAGGGAGGTACAGTGTACTGCAAGCAGGGACGTGCACAGACATTTTTGGTTTCTATAGCTAATGTACTGAGTTATATAACTCACCCATTCAAATTATATTAAGGATTAAAGTTATGCATAATTTCATCATAGATGCTACACAGAACGATCTGTGTAAGTACAGCACATATTCCCTGGAGTTAAAGCATGCAATAAGATGAAGATGCTGTTCTCTTCTGCTGTACTGAGAGCTCTATTATCACAAGTCCTTCATCAGCATTAAAGACATCAAGTTGATGATCATTCAGATAAAAAAAGTGCTCTGAAGAATCCAGGAAAACAGTTTTAGATTAACAAATTGATTCAGGGTTACAAAATATGGACAAACACAATATAATGATAACAAGATGAATATGAGATGTAGTACATTACATACGTTACCTGACATTTTTAGGTATTTTAGAAATAATTCAGCAATTTGCCTCAGTAACTGCTTCACAGTAAAGTAGAAGAGTTATTGCAATATATATATACAGTTATACAGAGACCTTAGTCCTACTGCATGCTAACAATGTAAGAATTTTATTTTATTTAGCGTTCAATCTTCTTCATGAGAGTGCAAGACTGGCAACAGCACGTTATAAAAACAACATTTCAGTCAACATAAAACAGTTACAGAAAACAATATATCAGATAGCAGCATGTGGTGATACATTAAAGCTGTTTTCATGGTACTATCATAAAAGTCTCCACACTGAACTGTCTTCTGCTCATAACTAATGACATTCATTACAGCTGAATTAGGGAAAGGCTTGATTATCAATTAGGATTAACAGAGGCGTCTTTCAAGCGATGCTGCTAATCAAACTGAGCCCTCAAATCCTCGTTAGGAGCATTTAAACCTGAGATCCTCGAATTATTGTAATGAGAATGTCTGAGCACTATGCTTTTTTCTTTTTTTATATTGTATGATGTCACAAAGAGGCATGAAGCTCCTCTCTATGTCCCCTGTATCCAAAAAGGCAACAAATAAACTAAAAAGATAGCAGCACACTTTATCATGCCACTTTTTTTACAACGTATTTTACATACATTCATCATATTCAGTTTCACTCATAGTCTCCTGATTTATAATGCCAACATGCTCCATTTTGATTGGTTGATAAAGGTTTTAAGTCTCCTTAGTTCAAGTAAAATCTTAAATATCATAAAATCCTCAATTTAAGACAAATTGATGAAAGTTAATGTTGACATTACATTGACAACATTTTCAAGTAGCGGTGCCTGCGGTGACAGTCTGGACTAACGTTTAACTCTAGATTTGTTTTGTTGAATGATCACTTGAATACAATCCTCTTAATAGAAGACACGCTTGCTCAAGCAGCTACTTAATCTTTAACACATTAAACTGTGACTTAGAGCAGTATGAACGTTAACTCAAACTGTCTCTTACAGAGTTCAGAAAATAAGCTGCTGTGAAAACACAATTAAATGCAACAATTATCTTAATTAAAGTGGTCGTGTCTAAAAAAATATCTCCTCAGAAAACAGTTTGTGCATTGATCTGTAGCATGAATTTCTATTTACCTTTGTTAAGACTTATTCTCTGCCCTTGAAATCAATAAAACTCAACACAATTCTTTGTTGTAGTTATTAAAAAAAACAATTTTATGCTTACCTCTACCTAATTCAACATGAAGACCTGCCCTCTAAAACGAAAACTCAAAAACTGTTCCCAAGGGTAACTGCACTTCCAAAACAAAATCAATAATACCTTGATGCAGATAGATTGCACTGCCTCCTGGTCCTTCGCTTTAGTTATGTTCACTAGACTGTAAACTTTCTTCATGCTGGCAGAGTGCACTGACCACAGTAACTCTGCAGAGCTGAAGGCTGATTATACAGTGACGCTTTATGCCACACCCTCGCCCAACAGGCGCAGGTGACAGGTGGGGAGAAGAAAGTGGAAACAAATGGAGCCTTTGTGAGGCTTACAGAGGGAAACTCTGGGAAAATATTGAAGAACAGGTGAGGAGTTGAGCGTTATTTGAGACCACAGATATACATAGGTATGTGCAGTAAAGTGCACAGACACATGCACAAACATGAACAGGACAGAGTTTGTTAGTGAAACACTGAAAGAAGAGATCAGCTTCAAAGCTGCGAGGACTGACAGCAGCTTAGGTTTCTGTGTAACAGGACAGTTAAGCCGTATACTTGACTGTGTACTGTCATTGTTAAAACTTATTTCACACATGCTGATCTGTCTGTCTGTCGTGTAAAGTGTGAAAAACAGACTACAAAACATGTGTGTAATATCCTGGAGCTTTTTATGTCATAATGATGTAAGTAGGGTAATCTTGGATTGAGTTTAGGTCAAAGTCAAATTTAGCAGAAATGTGCTACAAACTTGGGGTTTGCTACCTGGCTGCATTATGATAAATGTACAACCTCGATTACAGAAAACCCTACAGGACTCAGGACAGGTCCATGGTTTCCAAAACTTATTTGAAATGTGGCCTCGTCAGACCACAGGACACTTTTCCACTTTCCATCATCTCAGATGAGTTTGGGCACCAAGAAGTCTGCAGCATTTCTGGATGTTGTTGATATTTGGCTTTTATTTTCCAGTATTACTTCACCTATTAGTATTACCTTGTATTTGTAGACGCAGCCAGGAACTGTGTTAAACAGGAAACAGTTTTGAAGTGTTTCTGAGCTAATGTATTAATATCAAATTTAATGCAGTGCCACCATAGGGATCAAATGTCACAGACATTTAATGCTAGTTTGGCCTCTCCGCTTAAATAAAGATATTTCTCCAGGTTCTCTGAAACTTTTATTAAATTATACATTGATTACTTAATTCACTGTAATTGTAAAACTATTTTTTCGCAAAGTGATGAACTTTGCTCGATCACAAACAAGGTTTGTCAACTGAACCTTTCAGAAATGCCTTTTTAATGGGTTGAGGGTGAGAGTGTCTTTAGAAAAACAATCATTGCATTCTGTATTATACTTACATTTTACACAAAGATCCAGTTTTTTGACATTGTGGTTGTAGTTTTTCTTCTTTACTCTACTTGTTACTCTATGGAAGTACAATAATATATCATACAATACAAAATAGCCTTAAGCAGAGAAGGAGCTGCAGAGGTCTTCCTGACTCAACACCCACAGATTTTATTCATATTCAGACTGAAGCTCCATGTGGAGCCACATACAGCTTTACATTTGAACTTTTCTTTTATACAGTAGTACTGCTGGCTTTACCCCTTTAAGTCTGCTCTGTCTTTTCAAAGAGACAACATGAGTACAATATGTGCGTAAGAGTGCTGGTCAAACATTCATAGAGACCTGCACATTGCCACTAAAATCATTAACAGCCTGAGTGTATGCAGATTCACGCGTCCTGCTGAGAACACTTACAGATGCATGCATTATATATATAATGTTTTGATCTAGACAGTCCTGACAAACTCAGTCAGAAAGTGTAGAGGTGTCCTTGCTCACCATGTCAGTCTTCCGACCTTCAGTCACCATCTCTTCTGTCTCAGTCTCAGATGGCTCTGCCTTGGCCATGTCCTGATCCTGAAGTGCCCGCCTGCTCTCTGCTGCCTTCAGCATCTCCAGCAGGTTCGGGCTGCTTTTTACTGACTGATCTTTGGTGCTTTCCTCTGTGGTCACAGCAGAGGTGTCCTCCTCTGCTTCTCCATTCAGAACAGCACTGTTCTCTGTATGTGGTTCAGGGTAGACATCAGGTAGTGGCTGGTCGTCAAAGGTGGCTCCTGGCTGGTCCTTCTCCTCAGCCATGACTTTTCTGACTCCACTGGCAGCCAGTACTGAAGTGAATTAGACACCTGCTCATGTGATATGACAGTAGACCAGGTGGCGGCTCAGCCATACCCTGCCCACATACATCTGATTTTTCCTCCTACAGGGGGTCTGTTTACACCAAATAACAGCGCTTCATTAGACCTGAATGTAGTGTGTACAGGGCAAACACTGAGGTGAGCACTGCTTTTTTAACAGAGGGAAGTGTAACCTGGAAATGCAGGAATGTAACTCACTTGCCAGATGTCAACATATGCCCTCATACAGTCTTTTGTACCAAAAGGTCTATTGTCTGTATCAAAAAGAAGCACGTACACTGGAGACCTCAGGCACTGCAGACTTGCAGGACCACTTCTTGTTTTTATGTTGTCTTTGATAACATTGACTCAAATCGTGGAAAAAAAGACATGAGTGCAATGCAAGCAGACGGTTACATAATAAACAAACAGACATTGTTACGTGTTTACATTAAGCGCCACCAGTATCAGTAGTGGCACCATGTTGTTCCTTCACATGTCTGCATGATTTGCCACTGTAATCCAATAATAAAATAACATGTAATAAAATATTGTAACTTTGGCAGATATCCACTTGTTGAGGCCTCATATTAGCTTCAGATAAACCTCTGAATACATTTTCGTAGATTTTGCCCCCCACATAAAACTAAACTTGAAATAGGACAGGATCTCTTAAAAAGAAAAAGTAAGAACAGGTAAAACCTGTTTCATTTTGCATATGGGCACCTTGCTATTGTTTTAAGACATAAAACATTGAAAACCTCTTCTTTAAGTTTAGGTTGATTTTTGTTCAGGTTAAGTTGAAACCTAACTGACCTTAAAATACTTAGATTTGTTGTTTTAATTTTAAAAATCATTTGATTTTTGTGTCGTGAGCCACCAGCAGTAAAAACACACGCAGAAGGTCACATTTTGAAATGTCTTTCACAGTGTTATGCACACGTCCTAAATGGTTAACTAATGCACGATGTTGCAACAGTGCAAAGTGGAAATATAGTTAAACCTTTTAGGTTTCTACTAGTAAGCCTTCAGGTGCAGGAGTGTCGATAGAAGAAGTGCTTTTTGTTCCACTAGAGGGAGCAACACTTCCACAGCTTTCCAGAGGTGTTTTTCCCACAGCTGAGACAGAGAAAGCCTCTGTCCTTTCTTTCCTCTGTGTGAAGACTGTGGGAGGATTTTAGTTTGACTCCTTCTGGTCTGTTTCTGCATCTGACAGGACCTAGGAAAGGTTTATGACTCTCAATCCAGAGGGAGGAGCAACAGGAGGTGGTGTTAATACTGTATCCAGTCCTCCCTCTCTCTGTCTGTCTGAATCTTTCTTCATTTTGATTCACAGCAGGAATTTCAGAGTCTGGTGTTAAATTTGAAAGGGTATAAAAATCTCCCTGTTCGTGGCCAGTGAGGTGTTTACTATAACACCCAGCTTTTAATTAGCTTTTATTCGCTGTTCGGGTATTAACTTTTACTTTGTGAATGTGTCCCAGTAGATGTTGAGCAGGAATCATGGAGACACCTACAAGAGATGAATCCACAGAAAAACCTGCTAATGTGCCAGTGCACGAAATATGTGTTCTCAGTGTAAAGTATAACTTTTCTTTATATAGAAGGTCTAATTTTGGTGTTACATGTGTAATCAGGTGAATGTGTCAGGTGTGTCTCTGTCATTCCCACTCTGTCCGGGTACGATCTCCTGCAAGAAGTACGTAACACTTTATATCAAGTATTTCACTGATATTTTATGGAGAAAATGTTTTGTGGTTTTCCCTCTGATGTCCTCTGGCTGCTCCACATCAACTCTCTATGGTTTACAGAGTTTCCTGATGGACAATAAAGTAAACTGCCGTGAATTATAGCTGCTGCTAGTTAGTTAGATAGTTAGATAGTTTAGCTGGGCTGCCCAGAATGTGAGCTCAGACCACTGGCGGAGTGTTGGTGTTTGTGCCACAGGCATTTTGGACCACCAGGAAGAGGTTTTCAGGCCTGGTGTGGGCAAACACTGATCTGGTGTTGTGCCGGAACCAGAGGCGGACAAGTGGGCAATGTAACTATCTTTATCGCTCTATGGACATAATGACAGAGGAAAAGAGACTGAAGGTGACGTTGTCAGAGGAAGGTAAGAAGAGTAAGTGAGAGAGTGACTGAGCAAGAAGCTGTTAGACAAGAGTAAATCTGGGGCTGGTTGAAGGTTGAAAGATATCGAGCTGGGCTTCTTGCTGTTGGACTAGTAAGTAATATTAGCTGGCTACTATGCCGTGTGTTGAGCTTACTTGATGTTTGGCTGTTAGCAAAGTTCTATCATAAGTAATGTAATTAATTATTATTAATTGTAACAAATAAATGTGTAGAACTGTGCATATTTACAAGTGGTATAGCTGGGAGTGCTAACCTACACAATGTTGCATCTTTACTCACTGTACTGTGAAGTAATCTTTATCAGGATTAGTTACACAAGAAATAAAAGTAGTGAGTTTCAGTTCAGAAAAGGAATTAACATAGCTTGTATTCTTTAGCAAAACAAATATATTATCATATTTGTATCCTGCTTTCATTTGGTTCAATCTAACTGTGTAGATTTCACATTTTGCTCCTGTAGAGATGACACACTTTCCAACAGATATCAGCTTTTGTCAACCATTTTCAGTTCAGCAGTAATTTAGCAACTGAACCGCAGCTCTGTTTTTCAGACCTGCTCCTCTGGTTTCCCTCCAGTGCACACATGGCTTTATGTTTTTGTGCGGCAGTGTGTAGTTCCTCCCATCAGGCAGCAGCCCAGCAGGAACTGGAATACACACATATTATATATAACAGGTATAAAACAAACAAACAAAATTTCTGCCATTATTGCTTTTATTTACAGATTAGAAAACATGTATTAATATATGCAGAAAGAAGGGAAGATATGGACAAATATCACATTTGGACTCATTTCACAACAACATGGATTACAGATGTTATTTGCTTTATGTGAGTAAATCTAAAGGGAAAGGAAACATGCACACACATTCACACACATAGCTGCTAATATTCATTTATTTTATTTCACTTATTCAATTTCAAGAGAAGTGTTTCTCAGTCTGGCATATTTTTCCTGTTTCACAGCTCAGTGTCAGCCATAGCGCTTTATGCAATGACAATAATCGAGTATAATAAAGTGTCTTTTTATATTGTATATCATCTTCTTCTCATACTAGACTTTTATTCTAGAGTTAAAATCACTGTTTGGCTACATAAGCATGATATTTACCACAATTATACTGTTGGGAGTTAAAAACAGGTTGCATATTAAAGAACATACTGCACTAGGAGGAGCAAAGAGGAAAAAAGTAAAACTGACAGTTAAATCTTTCACAATAAACTGCATTTCCAACAGAATACATCGTCTGGAGGATTATACAATGCCGTGTATTTTTTTAATTATTAGGTTAAAAGTTAAAGGTCCAATGTGTAGGATTTAGTATCATCTAGCAGTGTAGTTACTGATGAGCGTGTAGAAGACACTACGGTTGCCACAAACATATAAAAACCAAATCTAGAACCAGCGTTTAGTTTGTCCATTCTGGGTCACTGTAGAAACAGAACAGACTCAGAAGTAGCTAAGTAGGATTCTTTCTGTGACGCATTCAAAACAAACAAACAAAAAATAATTCAGTCATACTGGACGCTTATTAAATTAGAGAATAACAAACAAAACTTAACTTGTCATTATGTGACCAAACAAAGTGCTCAACAGAAAATATCCGAGCCGTACTCACTTTCTTTGTCAGAATCCTGCCACCGAGTGAAGGGAGGTAAAATAAGGTGAAACCACACATCCTTATTTATTTTGTTCACTGGAAGATGGAAGGCAAAGCTCTCAATTTTCCAGTCCATCTAACTTCCCAACCCTCACCTGTGGTCATGAGCTTTGGGTAGTGACTGAATGAGAATGAGATCGTGGATACAAGCGGCCAAAAAGAGCTTCCTCTGACTTATAGGGTTAGGAGCTCGGAGTAGAGCCTTCACATCAAAAGGAGCTGATGTGGTTCAGGCATCTGATTAGGACATCCGAATGGGCACCTTTGTTTGGAGGTGTTGCAGGCACGTCCAACTGTAGGAGACCCAGAACTCACTAGAGGGATTATACAGCTCATCTAACCTGGGAACGCCTCAAGATCACACAGAAGGACCTGTAATGTGTTACTGGGGTGAGGGATGTCTGAATCGCCCTGCTAAACCCGCTGTCACTGCAACCCGACCCTGGATAACCAGAATAAAATAGATGGATGGTTTGAAAACACACAACCACACCCCCTGTGCCAATTACTATAAATGGTGTCTGAAGCTATAAATGGCTCATTTTATTTATTTTCAGGTGATTATACACTAATGAAAACATAATTATGTACATTATATTCAATATCTGCCTTTAAATGTGTGGTTTATAATTTCACCAGGATATTTTCAATGGAAATAAGCTCAACCATTGAAAAAGAAATGGAGTAAGAGCACAATAAAAACACACCTAGTCTATATTTATCTCACTTTACAAGATTTATCACATTATTTTGAGTCAGTGTTTCGCCTTCATCGTGCTGTACGTATGTTCTTGTACTGACACAGCAGCAGGTGCTTGAAGGTGTTTTTGAAGGTGGCGTTGCAGAGGGCGTAGCATGCCGGGTTGATGGTGCTGTTGATGTAGCAGAGCCAGTAGCCGATGGTCCAGAGAGAGTTTGGGATGCAGGCTGAACAGAAGGTGTTGATCAAGACCATCACATTGTACGGAGTCCATGTGGCAACAAAAGCAACCAGGATGGCCATGATGGTGCGTGTCACCTTTTTCTCCCTGGAAGAAATGCCTTTCTTTTTCCACTTTGCTACAGCGCTCTGCTTTGTTACCTGGAAAATCAGAGCAGAGATTCAGAGAAGAGTACATTGCATTTATATAGCAGACATGGAGAAACATTGGCTTTCATTTTCAATTCGTGTTTCTGGACACCTGCCGAATATAAGTCTAACCTCAACTTAAGTCTCTGTCCCGTCGCAGCAGCAACACACTGTTTTGATCCGTTCCCAAAGCAAATTCAAACCTAACCACAACAATAACCACCGCCAGACTTTGCTAACTTGCTCAGATGTAAGTAAATGTGCTCTGAAGTTAAATAGTTTCCCTTTTGGCTGTTTTCTCATTTAGCAGTTTGCACACAGTGTTTTATTTTGTAAATTCTCTATGCCGTTTGAGCTGCTCTATGCAGATTGACGCAGGCTGCTTTTGTCAAAAATAGAACAGTATTTTCATTGGAGCAGAGCGGAGAGCTACTTCTGGTGGAGTTTCAAACATTGACTAGAACAGCCGCAATTAGCTCCAGCGGCTGCAGTGCACATGGAACGCCTGGTCCATAATAGCCATAATATTAACTCTCTGCACAGTTTTGGTTAAAGAATAGTACAAATAATGCGTCAAATAATGTCCTTAGTTTTGCAGAAATAACCTCAAGTATTGGACGAGTTAAACTTTTTGGCAATCCAATATAGAGATGTTGAGACTTTCAAACCTCTACCTCAGGGTGGTCAGAAGTTAAAACATTTTGTGACAATCCATCCAATAAATAAAATATTTCAGTCTGGACTAAATTGGTGGGCCGACTGATATTGCCATAGAGCCATGGCATTGAAATATTGATAGCTGTAAATGTGGCCAAATGTACAAGCAATCAGATTTACCTTCAACAGAGTCCTTGTGGCCAAACTCTGTCTATCAGCGGTGGAGTTCTCCGGAGAAGGCGGCTGTGTTCGATTTGTCTTTTTCACACCGTCTGAGCCTTTCTGTGATGTCGTAGGGACCGCGATGTCTTTAGATGTCGAAGCATGGATGCCATCTGCCGTGGAGTCCACCTGATCCAGACTTTCTTCCATGCAGGGTCCGCCTCCATTCTGCTGCTCTGTCTCCTTCTCGTGTCCAGCCTCCTCCTGAGCGTCTCTTGATGGGATGCAGGTGTTCTGGGTCTCACATCCATCCTCCTGGCTGTGACAGGGACCTTCTCCCAGACTGGTTCCTGAAGTCTTCCTGCTGTCCCTTCTGACTCGGCTGCGACTGGCCTTGGAGATGCGCCAGTAGAGGTGGATCATGATGGCCACTGGTAGGTAAAAAGCTGCTATGGCTGTCCCAAATGTCACTGCTGCATTTGAGAAGAACTGGATGTAGCACTCATCTGGTGGCACGGATCTCCCGCCTACAATGAACTGCCAGAACAAAATTGCTGGAGCCCAGAGGATGAAGGACAACACCCAGGCCGCAGCAATCATCAGGCCCGCCATCTTGGTGCTGCGGCGTGCTGGGTAGCTGAGAGGCTTGGTGACACAGAAGTAACGGTCAAAACTAATGATGAGAAGGTTCATGACTGAGGCGTTGCTGACAACGTAATCAACGGCCAACCATAGGTCACACACGATGGCTCCTAGGGGCCAGTAGCCAATCACAATGTAGACAGTGTAAAGGTTCATGGAGCAGATGCCAATAATGAGGTCTGCACAGGCCAGGCTGAACAGGAAGTAGTTGTTGACGGTCTGCAGGTTCCTGTTTACCTTTAGAGAAACAACACGGAACAGTCTGTCAGATGCTAATCTTTTTTTCTACAATGTGATGTGCCTCTTCTCATTTCTATTAGATTACCAGTCTGCACAGGGTTGCACATGCCGTATTCTTATCTCTAAGTCTGGGTGTGCGTTCCAAGATGTCCAGACATGGATTTTTGAAACTCATTAATCAAAAATGATGACACAAGAAAACCCCAAACCTTTATAGAGAGCATGACCAGGATGTTTCCAACGACAGTGATCAGACTCAGAGATCCAGCCACCAGGATGATGAGTACAATCTCCACAGTTGTGTACGGACTTTGAGAGAAGAGGCTGGCATTATCACCGCTGGTGTTGGCAGCGTGGGATGAATTCAGAGTCTCCATACTGTCTGCCTTTTGGATGTCCTCTTCACAGGTGCTTCAGGCTCAAATCATATCTGTAAACACATAGTTAATTATCAATCTTTTTTTTTTTTTACAGTGTCAACTCTCTCCTGTTTTGGATGCATTCATCTGTCTGCACTGTTACAGATGCATCACAAACACCTAACTGTCAGCCTGTCAGCACTTGGCAGGTGTTGCGAGTATTTTTAAGCTTAACAGGTCGGCCTAGATGTGAAAGATGGACAGGTGAGTAAATAAAGGTTTCAGTAGCTGTGTTTAAAAACATACAGCAGTGTCCCACATACTTATATCAGGAATAACATGTTGAAACTCGGCTGGAGTTAAAATCTGCACAGTAGGTGTTATTTTATATCTGTAAATTAACTGTTATACAACCCTGGTTCAAAGATGACATGTACTGACAATCTTGTAGATGTGATTAAATGGCTGAATATAAAGTGATTTTTAAACCATTTTGCACTGACACTTGGATTGAGTTATTTTTATACCTGTACAAATCTTGAGCTTCTCTCTTTAGCCACATCTTAAGTGACCTGAAAGTCTGATCAAATCTGACCTGACAGGTTGAACAGGAGCATGTAACGAGGTCACCTACACTTCTAGAGAGTTCATTTACATTTCCCATTTGGCCTTGAAAGTCACAAAATGCCCTTTGAGAGTATCTAATCTGAGCCTGAGAGCCAATTCAAAAATGTCAATTTGTTATCTTGATCCTGCAGGCGTCATTTCCTAACAGCATCTCCCATCCCCTTGATATGAAATAGGTACTGCCCGGTTTGAAAATTGGATTTTCATTTGGGAAGCTATCAAATCCGTGTGCATGGACGTGTCTCTGTGTTCTTGCATGTTTGCTCTTTGAGACAGACGTGCAAATAAACTTTAATAGAAGATTGGGTTTTAATGTCAAGATCTAAGAGGCTAAAGATGATTTATCTGCAGAAGCCATCGGAGTGAGTAAAAAACTGGAGATACCTGTTCTGTGAGTTATGAAAGTCTGACACGCACGCTAAAAACCCAGGCATTCATAGTGCTGTTAGATGGTTTGGATAAAATTGTCTACTAACAACATATGTGCTGTGCAGATGGAGCTACCTGTTTTGTGCTTTTAATGAGTTAAAATAGCCCCAGGAAAGAAAACAGACATCACAATTAAAGCAAGACATCATTACAGTCACAATTATGTTAAAAAACAACAAGAAACATCAGTAATAGACCTGCAATATGCACAGCATATGATTAACTGATATATTGTGATCAGAAAATCAATGTTAAGACACTTAGTTGAGACCACAAGGGTTGTTGCATACTGCTAAAACCCTGTAAGTGACTCCATTAGGCCACATGATAACATCATACTGTACCTGAGAGATGTTTCCTTCCTGCTCTTACAGTCAGATGAAACTTCATTACAGCATCTCTAACTCTATCACTTACTCATCAGAGACCCATTCTGGGCATTTTCTGTCACAGACGAGAAAGAGATGCCGTGTGTGTGTGCAGGGGCGCTGTATATGGGGGAAAAGTTAGGATAATTCCAAGGGCCCAGGACTGACAGGGGCCCCAAAAAATATTGTTGACATATGTGCAGCTAATTTTAAAAAAATCTGCTGTTTTCATTGTTTTGAGAGGATGATTAATTTATTATGATTGAATATGTAATATATCTTTCGTTCACTTTTCTTCTTTTAAATCGTTCATTAATGTTAAGACAATTATCCATTTTGAAATTTTACAATAAAAATACATCAATACTGTAAAAAATGGCCTTTAGCACATTTTTATTGTGGCTTTTAATGTCGCATCAAATAGTGAACTGCACTGCATACTGTATGCAGACTTGTATGCATGTACAAATCACCAGAAGTAAATATTGTGCTAGTACTAGTATTGAACTACAAGATTGAAAACAGTTGCAAGACAACAGCTGGGCCCAATTTGATCTGTCCATATAAAAATATAAAGCAAATATTATGTTCCATAAAATAATAGATTTTAAATCATTTGATGCTACATTGACGCGTAATCAGGCCTTTCATTGCGTTACGTACGCCTGTTTTTGGACTTTGTACAACAGGTATGATACAACTGAAAAGTACATAAGGCTCTTCTGGGAAGCTAAAAAAAATAGAAAAAGAGAGTTTGGCTGAGCAAGAAGCCACCGGACACGAGTAAATCTTCAATCCAATGGAACTGACTTTTAATTGTTGGCGAGAGCTTTGTGAAATAAAAGGCTGAAAGACGCGTAATGTTTGAACCAGTGACGTGCGGTGAGGTTCATGTCTGATGAGGCACTGACTCCATCAGAATCAGATTTACAAATGTACTGTATGAACCCAGCAGAGTAGATTATTCACCATTTGATCAGCAGCAGTTAACGGGTTATGTTATATATCTCATCTCATTTAAAAAACAAACAAACATAAATAAAAAACTTACCCTTACTTATAAATGAAGTCCATACGCCGATCCTGCTTTTGATTGATTACTGATTACTTTTTTTGTAGACGCCTTCCTTGTCTACTTTCAGTTTTAACCCATGAGAATCCACGGTTGTCACAGCTGTCACACGCCCTTTAAATGTTTTGGAAACTTCTATTTTCAACATTGTTCTTGACTTTAAATCGTGTCCCTAAGTGACACATACTGGTGAAAACCCAATGTGACATATACAGTATGTCACAATAAGAAAAAATATTATGAACTGCTCAGTTAATTTAGCTGATTCAGTGATCATTCAGTTATTTAATTCATGTTCAATTTAAAGCAGATTAAAACAAATGTGAACAAAAATGATGTTATATTAATTATATTTATTAAGAAAATGCATCTAAAATGCAAAATGCAAATAAATCAGGGGTCTTCAACCTTTTTCAGCCCAAGGACCCCATAAACGAGAGACAAACAGAACAGAGACCCCCATGTGTCACATTTTAAGCCTGGCTTATAATAACTTTTATATTTACCTAATTGATAAAACATTCAGGCATAATGGAATAATTTATAAATAGTTCATAAGTATTGTCAAGTCTGCCAGTTGACAGAAAAAGACTAAGAAGTCTCAAGTGGAACACATTGAGAAAAACCCCATAAAGAAATGATGAAATCTGTAACTCTGGATGTGGGACATGCAGCTATCAGAAACATAAGTCTGTGAATTGGTTAACTGTCTGGACAAACTAGAAGCCCAGATTTTTATATTAGTGAACGACTGCCAACAGAGTGAGCAACAGGTTCAGCAGATGTCACTGAGTACATGGTGCAACAAAACCTGCAGTCTGACAGGGATCAACTATAGTTTCTATAAAGTAATCACTGCCATGATGTCTACCTCCAGCCCAACCAGCACATTATGTAACACCAACCTCTCTTAGGGACATCTCTAACAAAGTGAGATGAAGTCTTGGACAGACAGGGTCCTGACACTATTTCTTTCTCTTATTAGACATGGACTTATTGCCTCGCACGGTGGCCCTCAATACACAGAAGCAGGCTATTATTCTGGACTTAGAATGAAGAGTGAACAAAATGTACTCAAACTAAATGTGCAGATTTATTAAATTTGAAATCAATTACTGGTCAGCTGCAGTCTGTCTTCACAAAGACAAAAATTAATTGGGAAAGAATGCTTTTGTAATTTAGTTTTATTCAATGTCAGGCCTTTGGCAGGCAAATCTTTTTTAATAATGATTTAATTACCAAGCACAATCTTCAGACAGTTCAGCACTTCTTACAGACAATATGTTTCTATTCTGACAAACCTGAACATCCTCTATCCTCCGTCTTCACCGACAAAACTCAAGCTGCCACTTACTCCATATCAGGTAGAGGCTCTGTACTGTCCTTGCATCCACTTAAAAGTAATTCAATTAGAATGATATAAGTCCAATCAACCACGTAACCTTGGAGGAAATTGTGCAGCATTGAAAATCCTCCTCCTGCTGCCTTGATAGTTAGTTCACCTACAGTTTTTAAAAAATGTTTTAACATTTAACAAATTATTAAGCTACTTGGCAGAGCTCATTGCTGCTGCCTGAGTCTAAGGCCAAGAAAGTCCAGTTTTGAGAGATTTCCTCTCAGATGGTCTGGGATCAGTCAAAACTAAACACAGAGAAACAACGTTCAGTTTTTGATTCACCACATATCTGGAACAAACTCCTAGGAAACCTGAGATCTGCTCCAGCGCTCAGCTGTTTTAAATCAAGACTTTTCTGTTTGCCCCTGCATTTTAATAAAGGTCTAGTGTGTATGATTTAGTGGCACATAGCAGTGAAGATGCAGATTACAGCCAACTGAATAGCCCTCACCTCTCCATAAACTCACAAAAATTCACAAGGCCCTGTATCAAACCAGTGTTTACTTTGTCCACTCCGGGTTCCTGTAGGGACATGACGGTTCAACATGGTCGACTCCGTCTGTAGATATAAAATGCTTATTCAAAAGTGACAAAAAAAACATGTTTTTCTTCTTACTTTTAGGTCATTATACATGAATGAAAACATAATTTGTGAGATATTCTACCAAAAACTTAACTTAAACTTAAAAATACTTAGACAGTTAGACATTTATTGAAAATATCTTATCTTAATCTTCTATTTTACTGTTTTAAACCTCTTAAATCCTATTTATACTGTATTTCTATATAGTCTTGGGTTTATTTTTATCTTAATGCCTATATGTCTTATGTAAAGCACTTTGAACTGGCTTTTTATTATTGTTAGGTGCTGTACAAATGACTTTTCCCACATGCATAGATGTTAACGAGCTGTCTAATAAGCTGGCGTGAAGATGTTTGCATGTGATGTGAGATTGATGTAACTGCCTGCTCACAAACCCGTCCCCACGTCCTCCCTTCATTCACACTAATAAGACCTACATTACTGGACCTCCCTAATTGTTATACAGGGCTACTGGAGAGAGTCACAGAGGCAAACAGTATTTCTTTGACAGGCCCAGAAACATAGTAATTAGATCCAGCAGATGCTGCCTGCAACAGCTGTACCGGTAATATGCTGCTAGGATATAGTAGTATTCATCTGGCAGGATGAGCTTGGCTTTAAAAAAATCTGTACTGTCTTTGATATCATGAGGGATACACCGGTTGGCTGCAGATTCACCGACAGATGAGATGGTGAAACAAAAGGCTTGTTTGCAGAGACAAGAACCGGTGTGGAAACACAGGAGCACACAGTTTCATCAAAAGGAAGATTTAATGACTAGAGGGATCAAAGTGTTGTAGTTTTTAATTATTTCACTACAAAAAAGATTTTTACCTCATAAATGTGTTTTATTGTTGACTGTACACGAACTGGAAATCTGTTTGGATGTTTGTACAGATGTTATTTGAACTCGACCAACAACTGCAAAGCACGTAAAAATACAATATGTATGCATGAGAGATATTTGCAGTAGTTACTATAAGTAGATTTGCCACATAAGTTTGCTGAGATTTCAGAGAAGTGTGTCCTGAATCTGAAGAGTGGGAAATTTCACATCAACCTGAGCTTTGGCTTCGCATAGCAGTGTAACAGATAGAAGAGAAAACCACTGAATGTCATTGCAATCAAGCCAAAGCAAAAGACTACAGAGGAGAGAAAAAAAAGCACAAATATAAGAGAGATCGGGAGCGAAGGACTATAAAATAAAACTGAAATAATAAGATACCATACAAGGGAGGGGAAAGATGAGAATCATCTCTAACAGATGTTGTAAAGGAGATGTGCAAAGCAATAGAGGGAGTTCAGGAGTAGGAGGAAAGATTAAAAAACATAACTTGATTTCATCTTGTATGTCTACAGTTTTCAGGGAGGAGTTGCCTCTTAGGAAATCTAATTTCCTCCTTAAACACAAACATAGAGTAACCAGGGGGATTCCTCGGGAGCAGGGAAACTGGGGAATCCAGACTCGGGATCTGATGCCAGTGGCTGATTGAAACCTTTCAGTTTAAAACAGAAATTAAGATAAACATTTGTAGAAAGGCCTTAGGGGAACAATAAAAACCCTGGTCTACTCTTTCAATAAAAAGAAACATCCTCAGGAAGCTGAAACTGCATTTGGAAGGTAAAATTTCAATCAATATATAATAAATCAATAAGATATCACGTTATATATACGTTCCTGGAATTTTGGTGCGTCTGAGAGCAACATTTTCAAGTCCCCATAATAATAAATTATTTAAATCTTCCTAGTGTGGATTTTTGTCATATTTGTATATTTGATTGAATAAATCAAACTTTTCTACTTTACTGCACAAGAAAGCTCTACATGCTTATCAAATTAGTGTAAAAAACAAATACAGAAACAAGATTTTCTAATACCTTACCTAACAGATATTAAAATGTGTGCCAAGCAGCTGGTCCATAAGTTAATTTTCTGAAAGAAAAGTGTCCTTACCTGCAGCAGTTTGGTAGATCTGTAGAGAAATGTCATCTTACCTTGTCTGCAGGGAGGGACATGGATGAGCTGTTTTAGTTTGGTCCATGTTACTCTCACCTCTGGCGACACACTGGAGCAGACAGAGGCAGAGAGTAACCGTATGATAATGTCGCTCCTCCTCTGACAAGAAGGAGTGAGAGTGTTTGTGTGTTAGAGAGACTGACAGACAGAGCAGGGAGGGGTTTATGGGGGCTATTAGTGACTGTGGGGTTGTATCCCGTAAGCTAGAGTCACAATTTGAATAAGCAAGAGACAGACGGAGACAGAGACAGATGTTTGTTTCAGTACTGGCCTCTCCAGCAAAAATGCATCATATTCTCCTGTGTTACACAGCTGTAGGCGATCATGTGTGGAGAACTTTGAGTGGCTGTGGCATGAAATAAAATGGTAAAGCACTGTTAAAAAGAGGACAAGAGAAGAGGGTCGTACTGCTATTCTGTTGCTGCAGGACGTTAACCTTTAAGACTCTGTTGTTTTGACCTTTTAGCCAAACCTGTGACGCAGTCTGTCCCAGTTGGTGGATGACCTTACTTTGATGGAATTACCACAAAGAATAATGGTCCTTCTCCGCTAAACAATATTGCAAATGAAACTAGGAGAGCTCTATCAAACAGGCACGAGTCGGGCATGTAAACATGATTTGAGATGAGAAAATATGACATGATTTATTGGGCTCGTCCTGGTCCAGACTTATGACGCACTGATCACATCAACATCGGTCTGTTAGCTGATTTGCTTGGATGTAATGTAAACTGTTGTAAACTTCTGCATGTTTTATATTATTTGTAATCACTGTGATTGAATATCATACATTTTACAGTATATTATCATTTTATTAACACGACATTGGGGCTCTTATGTCATAGAAAACTGTACTGGTGCATCATCCATGGCCGTGAGCTTCACGTCTGCTGTTTGACCATTTGTCATGAACACAAATCAATACGAGGCTTTGACTTTGTGTTTCCACTACATGTGTGTGTGTTTGGTTTCCTGTCTCCTTGAAGAGAAGCTCCTTTTTCCAGTTTCTGAGACCTTCTGGCATTATTTGTAGAAATCCTAAATATTTAAAAACCAAATGATTGTTTGCAGTATTACTCACCCACAAGATGTATGATAACACAGATTAATTTTTAATTACAGTTTAATTGTCTAGTATCTGGTAACATGATCGGTAAAGTATTTAAACAGTTAAACACATTTATTTACTTTTTTGCAGAGAGTTAGAAGAGAAGATTGATACTGCTCATGTTTATGCAACCTCTTCAGCCTGCCTCAGCCCGCCTCAGCCTCCACCAGGAATCCACGCCTAAACGTATTTTGGTGCTTCCAGTTAAATGTAATGTCACCTCATTCTGCTGAAACAGTCAGTGTTTAGATAACCAAGAAGTAGAAGCTGGATATTTTATACAGAATATTTAAAAGAGATACTAAATTTGCATTTCATTAAAGAATAAGACCATGTATGTATCACATGGTGGTATATATAGTATATAGAGTATATGTGGTTCTTATGAATTCAAGTAAAATGCCCAAACACAAGTCGAGAGCTGTTTTCATGATACTTCCTCTAGGTGATGGTTTGTGTGGGTTTTTTAAGCTCGGCACTGTATGTATAATTGATGAGAGTCGTACAGTCACTTGGTGGCTACTGGCGATTGCTTTGTTAACGTCATACAAAGTCTTCTTCGTACAGGCACTGAATTAGTGTCTGCATATGTGAATGGGCTAGTTAAAGGTCTTAGTTGCATCAAAGGCTTCATCCTTTGTTTTATCGTGTCAGATGGAATATGTTGTTTCTGGGGAGTTACACACAAGCTGACCTCACCGCATTCAAGGGCTGTGAAGTGTTCAGAGTTGAAAGGAGGACAGACAGAAACCATAAAGGATGCACTGCTGCAGGGCATGTCTTGTATATTATTGTACAGTACCATGAGGGATAAAAGCCACCACGCACACACACATACTTCCCTTTCAGACAAAACTATGTTGCCATTAATTTTCTTCTTATTTGCACATTTGATAACTTCCTCTATCTCTGTCCTGACTTAGCGAAACAGTCTCACACTTTAAGTCCTAAAAAACATATTTGAGTGAAAGCGCTTATTCAGAAGTTGAATCAACCACTCTTATGTACGAGAGGAATAAAAAAAAAAACTAACACTGAAGCTCTTTCCTCTTCACTATAGGAAGCAAAGCCCTAAGGCTGCAGGGAAATGAGGTCATCTAGTTGGAGCCGGAGCAGCTGTTTGAATGGAGATGGGCCACACACAAAGCAGCCCTGCATTTTATGAAATTTACTGGTGCATTCAGTCAACAAAGCTGTGAAGATTCAGAAAATATGTAACAGAAAGAGACTTCAAAGTCACAATGCAAGTTTCTTTTTTTTGCGTGCATACAGTAATTATATACTTCATCATGTTGTAATAGGCTAATGTTGATGACACACAGACTTCTACTGTTCTGGCCTGGAGCAAACATGAAATTTTAATCTCTTCTGATGAGTCATCAAAGGCTGGCTATAATTCATCACTGTGTTCAGGCCCAGTTGGGATTTGGGCCACATGGACTCTGGTCAAGTACTGGCAGTGATATTAGTGATAAATTTGCCCCAGTTTAAGTGTTGCACGCAGCATTATTAGAGTCGAGTCACAGAGCTATACTTATGAAAATAATATCTGGAAAGTGAAGAGGTCATTTTACTTTACTTACTGCTGCTCAGAATGAAAAAAAAAATCTTTTGTCTGATACAATAAAAATCTAAAAATAAAAAATCTGATAAGTTTGTATAACAATTTAAAATAATAACATCAATGAAGACGACCATAACATATTACTTTTACAATTTGTTTTGCGTTGCATAAATCGAGCATGGCCATATTATATGTTATTTGGTAAAACTTTGCTGTGCAGTGGTCAAAATACTTTCCGTTCTCTGCATTTGGAGCAACGCTGCAAAGAAATTGAGTAAAAAAAATGCGATTTAGCGTGCCCAGTGCTATACCAGTACCATAAATATGGACAGCTGTACACGTGTACTGATGATCAAAAACTCTTTGCTAACATCAAAACAAGTGCAACACCACAACACATAGCAGCCAGCTAATATTACTTACTAGTCCAACAGGAAGAAGCTCATCTCGCTGTCTGTCTTTCAGCCATTTATTTCACAAAGCTCTAACCAACGACTAAATCAGCCCCATATTTACTCTTGCCTGCAGCTTCTTGCTCAATCACTCTCTTGTTTTCTGTTCTTAACTTCCTCCGTCAGCTTCCTCTTTGGTCTCTTTGCCTCTGTCATTAGGACCATAGAGGCTGCTGAGCCCAGGTACAGTGCTGGCTTGCTCAGCCTCAGTTCTGGCATGACATTGGCTCCACTCCCTGTCAGCTGTCTCCCTATACCCGGGTCTAAAAATCTGTGTGATTTAGTGCTGTGAAGCATTACGTACTTCTCTTACTGTACTGCAGAAGCCGGTGTACAGAGTGGGACTGACAGAGGCACAGTTCACCTGATTATGAGTCAGTGTAACATCAAAATCTGTTATTTAATGGTAGAAAAGTTACACAGTTTTGCTTCCAGCAGTCCAAACATTAGGTCTTTAAAGGATATTAAGATTTAACAGTCACTCATCTCCCATAATTGTTTATATTTATCAGGGCTGCATGTCATTGGAGCCGATCCCAGTTGACATTAGGTGAGAGGCAGGTACACCTTGTACAAGTCGCCAGTTCATCACAGGGCACAAAGAGACAAAATCAATTCATGCACAGATTCACACCTACTGGCAAATTAACCTATTAAGCCTGCAGGTCTTTGGACTGTGAGAAGAAGCCTGAGTACCCAGAGAAAACCCACGCATACATGAGGAGAACATTAAAACTCCACACAGAAAGGCCCCAGAACTTTCTTGCTGTGAAGCAACAGTAAAACTTCTTAAAACATCTTCCACTCCACATGGGCATCAGCATGTTCATTCTCACAGGGGTCCCTTCAACTATCACCTCAATATATCTAAATGAAAACTGGTTCTTAGGAACCCCACAAGTTTTAAAGTCAATTGTATGATAATCCCACACAAACAAAGATCTTCCGCTTAGTGTTTCTGCATACCGGGGTCTCTAAAGAGAATAAATTGGGTAGTGCTGGAAAGCTCAGACACTTCACATCAATTCAATGAGCCTGACTGTATTCATGTATATGATGATGTTGGTTCCCATAGGAGCTATTTCATTGTAGTGAGACAATTTTCTGAAATTTGATCTCTCTTTAAAAAATGACCTACTGTGACCTCTACTATAATAACAACCTCATGAACTACAACCACAAATTACAGACCATTCTGAGGATGAATAGGTCTCTGGTATATATTGTCAATAAGGTGGTTTTTGAGCAATTTCCAGAAGAGAACCATCCAGTTTCCAAAAAAAAAAAAAAACATTAATTACAGAAAGACATCAAATCAAAGTATACATTTTTCTATGGTGTCTTTCAGTGTCTTGATGTTATATTTTATTTCATTTTTGATGTTTTTTTTGTTGTTGCAATTTTCTAGTGGTGCAACAATGTATGAGACATAATAAAGCGTGTGAATGGACATCATAGTCTTCATTCATAATACACTCAAAACTTTCAATATTGAAGTAAATAAAACACAATGTTTATTCCAGATTTATGACTAGAACTTGATGACACACAGTGCTGACCTGCATATCAAAATAATCTTTAAGATGATATGTACCACATGTGTGTCAAATACTGCTGACCTGCTATCTCCTTGCTACAGAACCTATAAAAATCTATTTACTTACAGTATTTTGAAGAAAGCTGCATGAGGAAAGAAGGGGTTAAAAACTAAATTATCAAGATGAAGATGTCCTGACTTTTGGTTTCTAGTATCAAGCTTTAAAAATACTGGGTCCTACATTTTCCATAATTCTAATAATAGAGCCTTAATTTTTCCTAATAAATGCCTATTTTTCTTAGACCTGAAGAAACAGTCGGTTTTAACAGCCTGATTAATGGTGACAACTTTCATCTTACTGAGAAAGATCACCACTGACACTAACCAAAAGAATAATTTGTCTGTAACATAAATGTCTGTTGACATACATTTAAAACATAAAAACACAAAGCTGATGTCTTTTACTGAAAGGTCCCCCCCAAAAAAGTCTTCAGTCACTGATGATCAGCTCTCATGTTTCTGACTTCATGCTTTATGACTCTGCTGCCATCTGGAGGAGTAATGCCTGCCTTTGCTCTCCTCATGCAGCACAACTGTGATGTAAAGCTCTTGTGACAATAACTTGTGTGGAGAAGTAAAAGAAAGAGAAACTGTCATGTACAGCCAAATAGAAACCATTAGTACAACAGGATATGTGAGAAAACAGTGACAGGTGTCTCATGAACAGGTACATCACTGATTTAATGAGCTTCAGTAGATCTGTAGTTTTTGAATGCAGAGGCAATGAATAATTTAATAGACATTCATTAAAGGTCCAGTGTGTAGGATTTAATGAAACTGTGCCAAATTCACATTTAAAGCAAAAGTCCATATTTAGATCAGGTGGTTTGGTTTGTCTGTTCTGGGATACTGTAGAAAAATGGCGGTTCAACATAATGAAAACATACTAATGAATATTACATTCCCTTCCTGCCAATAAATACTCTTTAAATAGACCTTTCTCTCAGCACTGCAAACACTGACCGACTTCCTGTAAAACATGCATCTCACTCGATCAGACGTTTTCTCCGTTATCATAGAGATAGCTGTGCTGTCATCATGTGACTTAAGGAAGGGGCTTAATTAATATGTCAGCAAGAGGAGATGTGTGCATACAAACGTTCTGGTTTCACAATGTTGTTACCAAAGTCACATCAGCCAGTTTGCTGCAATTATATCCTGGAATAATTGTGGAGTGATTATTTGAACATGCATAGTTTGATGTGATGTCACACATACGCACAGACACACACACACACGCTAATAAGTCCCACTTGGAGGTCCTGATCTCTGTGGATCATAATGAGCATCAGAGTGCAGACAAGCAGCTCTGTCGTTTCATCATTCGTCTCACACTCACAAGGCTCCATCACTTGAAAAAGCCAAAACATTTCTTGTTGTCTGAGGGGCTGCTGCGTCATGGTTGTGTCATGGCAACAATAACACACATAACTGTCTAGTCAGAAAAAAAAAATCTTCTTTCAGAAACCTGCCTGGTTTGTCGTATCACTGATGTTTATTAGAAAAAGCTTTTATACTGTTAACCTGATGGCCTCCTCTGCTCATGCATGTGGAAAAATCCTTCCATGATCACTTAGAGTGGATTGGAAAAAAAATATGGTGCTTTGTTTGCATGATGCACTGGCCATCTGCAATGGAAATCATATGTAAAGCGAGGAGATGAATTCTGACCACATCTCAACCCTTTCCTATCTTGATTATACATAAAAACCATAGAGAAAATGATGATTCACTTGAGGTCAAACAACTTCTGAACATAACAACATGAAGAAAACACTGAACTTGATTCAGTTTATCTCCATATTTGCACCACATGTGTATAATCATACAGTCCATTTATTTATCCTTTTTTCTGCGACAGCTTATATTTATTAGGCTCATGGGGGTGGGGAGGTGGTGTACATCCTGGACAAGTTGCCAGTTTATAATCATACAGTTGAGTCAGATAAATATGTGTCCCTTATAATAAGTATAAAGTTCTCGTCTACAGTCACATTTGTAAAGTTATGCGCTGTTCATTTCTGTTGTACAGATTTCAGGTGCTTTGGTTAGCCTGAGCTCTGAATCACACAATCATCCGCTGATCATTTGAATTCCTGGATGTGGTCATTAACCACAGGGTGTGAGCCATGCCATGTCCTTTGATTACCTGACAACACTGCAGGACAACAGGCCTTCACAATCACTTTGTTTCTGTCTTGTGTGTTTTGTCAGAAGAAGTGGTATTTCATTTCAGCTGTACATTCTTGTAGATGGGATGACAAATAAATGTTTTGAACTTTTGAACCTTGAGCATTATAATTTAGACAAATCTAAGAGGTAAAGAAATAAATCAAAATCAGTTCTCTTTCACCTGTATCCAAATATATAATTATTTATTCCGTCTGGAGAAACTCTCAAATAGCTGAACTTTCCAACACTAGAAGTGTTTCTGTTGAGCAGCACGTCTCTGTTTGAGCTGCACATGCAAACACGTTACTGAATATTGGCGGCTCATGACAGAGGCTTCCAATGCAAATCAGCACTAACAGCATGAAGCATGCATTATACTAATCTCTCACTCCCACCCATTGTGTTGCATACTCAAAGCAAAACAAACATTTGCCATAATATTATTGCAGCTGATTTGCCTGACTTGTCGCCTGATAGTCTGCACTCCAAATATGTTTTACAATATGCCAGGAAAACACTGTAACGGTCAACAACTGGTCTGTAAACAACACTAAAATATAAAAGTTTGTTATCAGCAGAAAAAGAAAATAATAAACAAAAAAATATTTTGACCTATTAAATCAAAATCATGACATAGTGAGATTGTGACATTTGAGTCAAATGTACTGAATGAAAATAGTGAATCAGTATTGGCTTGCAAAATCAAAAATATTTTGGCTTAAATTAAAATGATGACATGACAAGTATGATTAAATTCTAAGTAAGTTATGAGTCAAAATGTTGACTTGAAAATACTGATATAGAAAATAAGTTATGAGTCAAAATGTTGACTTGAAAATACTGATATAGAAAATCTGTATTTTGACATATTAAACTAAGATTTTGACTCAGATTTTACTCATTTAATCCAATTTTTAAGTTGTGAAATACTAAAAATTCACACAGTAAGTAAGACTATGAGAGCAATTGAATATTTTGACTTGTTAAACCAAAGTTATGAGATATAGCAATCAAAATCCTGACATTTTAAGTCAAATTTACTGAATCAAGTAAGCCAATTAGTCATAATTCTGATTTATTCCTCAAATTTATGTCATTTGAAGTCGAACTTTGTAAGTTTAAAATGTATTACTTGTGTCTATTTGATCCAGTCAATATTTGCATGCATTCTCCTCTTTTCTTGCAGTAGGCGGTGTAACACAGTTTCACAGTAGTAATCACAGCTTCTCAAATTAATTAATTAATTAATTAATTAGACTTTTAAACATTTGAAAGAAGCTTGTTGCTCTTTCGCGCATGCGCAGTTCGCAGGTATGCGCCAAGAACAGGAAGCGAACAGTTAGGGACTCGCCGCAGATGCTGCCTCCGCTCGCCTCCTTCGTGTTTCTGTGAACGATTCTGGTCGATTTCGACTCATTTGAGTGTCTGAAACGGAAACAGGAGAGTCAACTCTCGAGAAAGCCGCTTTTTGAGGTCAACTAGCTATATTATTTGAGGCGCCTCGGCCGTGTGATCGGGGAGTTTTGAGTGCGAGGCAAAGGGCGTGTTTGAATCTCAAGTGTTGGGAGAGACCGACCGACCGACTGCCTCCTCCTCCTCCTCCTCCTCCTCCTCCTCGGATGCTAGCTCGGTAGCTCTCGCATGTCGTTGCACGACGCCTAGTTAAAGTTGTGTTGTAGTAGTCTGCGTTTTTTTTGCCCCCTTATTTATTCGGAGGTCAGGTTGAAAGAAGATGGGATGTACACTGAGCACGGACGACAAGGCGGCGCAGGAGCGGAGCAAGATGATCGACAGGAATCTGCGGGACGACGGAGAAAAGGCAGCCCGGGAGGTCAAGCTGCTGCTGCTCGGTGAGAGAAAGATGGATGGACGGAGGGACTGGGTGTCGGTCTGTTTGTTGGAGAGGAGACTTTACTACCACCACCTCCACCCGCAGTGTGCTGCAAACTTGCAGCCAGCTGTTACACATTTTAAAAAACGTGCGGCTGAAATGAAAGTTGAGTCTGGCTGCGGTAACTTGACGGGCTAACTTTGAGGAGTTTCAGTCGCTTTATTTGACTAAAACTCAGAGGTGCGGTGGTGCAGCAGGCTTATTATTATATATATATTTTTAATTAAGCTACTTTCTGTCTTTTAATCCCCTTTTAAACTCAAACCAGCTCAGTCTTTGCAGTAGTTACCAGCTTAAGTTTTGCTCTCACCCAGCCCTAAGCTAATTGAGCTAAGCCGCTAGCCTCCCGGCTAACGCTGTGTTAGCTCGCCGAGGCTAGCTCGGATTAGTTAGCTCACATAAAGCTCAACCTCAAACACGGTCTGAGATTTGTTCAACAGGTCCGCCCGTCTGAAACATCTGTGCCCTCTTTGTTAGTGTTATATAATGCTTTATTTTATATCGCGTTTAAAGTGGAGGAGCTAAGCTCTCTTCCTGTTTCTCACATGAAATAAACACTAACGCACGTCAGGCCGTCTGAACCTGTGACCAACACAAACTGAGACACAGCCTCATATTTACAGACAGATGTTTAAATAAATGTCCTTTATAAACGATGTAAGAGTCGGTTTATCAGCTGATCAAAGCGGTGTCTATGGCAACTGCAGACCGGAACATTTTAAAGGATTACCTTTTTATTAATGATGTAATGATTTCTCGTGTATGACTGATGGTCATTATCCAAAAACGAGGTCAGCTGATGGGGAAACCATTGATGCGGTCATTTGAATGTGGTGGCAAAGCAGGCAGAGGCTGGCACTCTCATTTCAGTCAGCTACAACAGGCAAATGTGTCCCCATATGTTGTGTGGTTGAACTGTAATGCAGAGATTAAGATTAAGCATTTCAACCCCTGATGGCTGATCCTCATGATCAATGTATTACATGTCACAGTTTCAGCTGAAATCGGCTCATTGTTGTTTCAAGGAAGACTGCCACACCTTCTCTCAGTTCTTGCTATCGTTTGTAGCTTAATGGCCACTGCTGGCTGTCTCAGTCAGGAAAAGACGGGCAAGAGGTTGCATAGCAACTTCAGCAGCCTCGCTCAACGCAATAAGCATCTGTGGCAACTATACACACACACACGTACACGACAAAGACTGGACCATGTAGTCCACAATGCAAAATGCGATCTCCGTCTTTTTTAGCTCATCTCTGCTCTGTGTCATCAGGTGTCACAGGTTTGTTTTTTTTCCGAGGCATGTGACTTGACCACAATCACACACACTGGACGTCGCCCTCAGCTGCCGCAGTCGGTTCTTGTATGTTTATGCCTCGTTTGCGATGGACCTGATTTGAATGTTCATGGTTGTGCCTTTTCCTGTCACGATTCCCCACAAGCACCTACACGAGATGTCAGGGATTGGTTTGGGGATTTGTTGTCCCATGGGGGAAATTACCGTGTCATTGAGCACATGGATGTTTTTCACTTCCACATTTTGTGACGTTGGATGTTATATGTATGTGTGTGTGTGTGTGTGTGTATTTCTGAAATAAACACAGAGATATGCAGCTTTACCTCTACAGGCTTATTGCAGTTTTGCATTAATGCAGTAATCTGCAAATGGCATGCTCTTGAGACGAAGAGTGTTTTGAGTGGGAGTGCTTCCTCAGATGTAGGATTGTTTGTGTTCCCAACTAATACAAATGCAAATCATAAAGATTGATCTTTGTGTATGTCTAATGGTATTTTCATGTACAGTGGCAGAAAATGCGGCACAGAAGAGATGCAGACGCAGTGTTTATTGTTCTCTGGGGAGATATCTGCGCCTCATATTGCCTGTGGGCAACGTGTGTTCCCTGGTCCAGCCAGTGTAGCCCTTTCAAACACCCTCGCTCAGTTACAAATTACCATTTTACTTCTTCCATTTCTTTTTGACACCCTTTAAGCCCTTGAATTTGAGCAACTCACTGAGGTGTGTGTGTGTTTGGAAATTAAATTTAAGTGTGTTGTGATGTTTGCAGTAATATTAGCTCTGTGTCTGCGCTGTGTGGCTGTTTTTATCATGTGGGACGATGAATTGGTGAACACTTCTCCTCACCAGAGAGCTGAGAGTCCCTGCAGAGGTAAGGTAATTAAAATGTTGTGTGCTCAGCTGAAAACACGCCTGTATCTCAGAGGGACTTGGAGAACTGTATGAGAGACTTTGTACCAAACACGTCATGCGGATCACAGATTTAGTCCACGGTGTGTTTCTCACCGTCTTTCTTAAAGTTTACCTTTTTGTGTCCTCACGTAGCACCAAATATTCGTCTCACAGACATCAAATGGTCCATATGAGATGCACCAGCCAGGCTGATGCAGCGTGCCCAGCTCAGGGACGTTTAAGCGGTTTATAATCTCATTACCGAGAGGATCCAGTTGATTAATCCAGTTGCACTATGACCTGGCTGGACAGCGCATTAGGCACTTCTTCGCACTCTGTCACAGTTTTTGATCTGAATTTTAACAAATTTCTTTAAAAGAAATTTAAAAAGTATATAGTCAGAGATTGTTGGCAGATTTAACCTGACATCATAAAACATAAATTTAACAGTTATACATGATTGTTTCATCTGCAGGGCTGCGATGTGAATTTTGATTGCTGTAGTTTTAAATTGTTAAGCTTTCTATATTTATATCTAGTTTTGATTAAAAAGAAAATGATTCACACTCAAGTTTGCAGCAGCAGACATTTGCAGAATTATTTTAACCTCTGTAAAAATGCAACCAAACTAGCTCGGTGTAAAACCAGAGATGCAGCGATGAACTGATTTTGCTCTTAAACAAACTTTACGTTTTGTAATTGTAAAACCTCAATCAAAGAAGTAGTGTTAAGTTAAGAGTTGATTTTTCAGTGCAACGTAAACCAACAGCAACAAAGCAGGAAAAGGAGCATTGCACTGATTATTAATGAACGCTCACCAAAATGCCATTTAATCCCCTCAAGGGCTAAACACGTGCATAAGAAATGTTCTCAGTTTCCTTCTTTCTTGTTTACATAAACTGTAAAACAGACACAGTGTGATTTTATACATCTGTAGTGCTGGGAAATTAATTAATGCAATGCAATTGTGAAAGCTGCATTTTTCCTCGTACCATTAAAATCTGTTGGTAAACAGACAGGGATGTGTGTCTTCTCAGGCGTGTCCGCGGCCATTGAAACATGAAGAGCTTTGTGCTTTTTGACCAAAATGAAAACATGATTTTATTTGAATTTGCATGCCTCTCCTGATACCACGAGGTGAATGAATAAAGCTTCATGTCCGATCGAACTCGTCATTCAACAGGAACTATGACAAATTTAAATAAAGCTCAAAGCTGTGTATGCATGTGGTGTGTTTATATCGCACCAAGCAGCAGGTATCCTTGGGGAGGGCTTAGTGAATACTGTATATTGTATTTATACACTAATTAACCTCATGAAACTGTATCGTTTATAATGTCATTTCTCTCTTTCAGGTGCTGGAGAGTCTGGGAAAAGTACAATTGTTAAACAGATGAAGTAAGTGTCACATTGAACACACAATCATCGCTGCAGGAGTACTGATTGTTCAGAGAATCATCAGCAGCAGCACACAGGGTTTTTACTCACTTTGACTGACGTCAGACTGCAGAGACCAGAACTGACACACACTGTTAAATACGCACCAGATCACCTGACACAGCTGTGATTATTAGTAATCAACAGGTGAAACACTCACTCACTGTTCTCTGCATTTTACTCTACAGTGAGCTGGAAATTGGGATATCAGATGCCTAATTATGATCATCATCATTATCTTGGCATGTGTCATGTTGAGTAACTGTAATTTCCTGTAATCTTTCTGAAGGTGGTAAATGAAAGTAGTAAATTCTGCTTTCTTTAGTACCATTGTGGGAAGCATGAGAGGCGCTACACAGGCATTTGTCATTATTTTTACACGTCGCTGTGGACACAAACAAGCCACTAAGTGTGCATGCACTAGGAAGAGAATGGGGAGTGTTTTTAGTTTTTGAATAATTGGAACCACATAATTTAAATATGGCTAAAACACTTCATCACAGCATCTCTCTGTGTGATTCCTTTCATACATCTTTGTTGAATTCAATTTGTGAACGCAAAACATCTTTCGGTTTACAAGTAATCGGCTCACTTCCCTTCTTCTTGGACCGTCAACTTCTGCAAAAAACAGTAACTGTGTGGTTTGTCTCAGCATATCAGTCTATGTGATGAATAAATCCACAATAAAGCTACTTGGAAACGTGTGCTAACGTCCTCTCTTTGTGTGCCAGGATCATCCACGAAGCGGGTTACTCAGAGGAAGAGTGTAAGCAGTACAAGGCCGTGGTCTACAGCAACACCATCCAGTCCATTATCGCCATCATCAGAGCCATGGGACGCCTCAAGATCGACTTTGCGGATGCGGCCAGAGCGGTAAGTGAAGGAAAACAAAGCTGACATTTCCTGTGTTCCGCTGGATGTTACCAGTTGTATTTCTGTGCAAATACATAGCTTGGGTAATATAAGGGCAACAGCTACTTACTCATATGTCACCCTTCCCTACTGGGCAATTTTCTCCTCACTCCCTCGTCTGCAGCAGGTCAGATAGAGCTGGTAGGGATTTGGTATCGCGCTCATAACACTTCATTAATGCAAAGGCTTACTGACATGAGAACTGTCCGGGGGTCCTTCAGTTGAAACATGCTGTGCTGCTGATCAGGATCGTTTTAAAGTACGTGTTCATGGACAGAAGAGCTGCCTGTCAACGAGAGTAACCAGCAGTAATCCGCAACGCTTGGTGTAGTATATTATTACCAGACGGAGAATGCTGAGTATTTTATTCTTTTTTCTAAACAGACTCTTGTTTCATTTTTTAAATCCGTTTTTTGGTCCCCGTGGCAAAACAAGAGGCTTACTCATTGCCTCAGCGTGACTGGCCTGGCTCTGTCATCGTGACCAATTTTAACACCCACAGCTCTTCTTTCTTGATTTTATGCTCTGACAGATATCAAATTTGGGGCCAAGAACATGCTGAAGACACTGTGTAGCTTTGGAAATTTAATTTTATGCAACATGTCATCGCTAAAAAGGCTGGAACAGACAACTAATGTCATTTTTAATTCATCACTTACATTGTCATGTCTGTCAGTGGCTGAGGGCTCTCACTATGATTTTTATGAATAATGACTGCAAATCTGGGGCGCCCCAGTAGCTCAGCAGGTAGCAGACCTACCACATATCAAGCCCAGCAGTGGCCCAGATTGGAGTCCAGCCCGAGGCCATCCCCTGCCTGTCCTGTCTCTCTCTCTCTACTGTCCTGTCAATAAAGCAAAATGCCCCCAAAAGTAAAAAAAAGGCAATGCTTTGTTTATTTTAACATTTATCCATCTGTACAGAGTCAATATTTTGTCAACAACTGTGCAACAGGAAAATATGCACACTTTCCGAGCAAACCCGACTTATGTTTCTATGGAAAACATGGTGGATTATGACTTTAATCGGAGGAGCTTTGTCTCATTAGGATGATGCGCGGCAGCTGTTCGTCCTGGCTGGTTCAGCAGAAGAAGGCTTCATGACAGGCGAGCTCGCCGGGGTCATCCAGCGGCTGTGGAAAGACGGAGGAGTTCAGGCCTGTTTCAGCCGCTCCCGAGAGTACCAGCTCAATGACTCTGCTGCATAGTGAGTTGGATGCACTGACACGCATACAGGGCCTAGTGTGGGCCTGTATTTGGCAGAATAAGCAACATTCCCCACCCTTAAGCTTCAGTATAAACCTCTCTTCTTTTTTGACCTGGTCAATGTTTCTCTCGTTCTGTCTCTCTCTTGTTGACTTTCCTCTTCTCAAAGCTACCTGAATGACTTGGACAGGATATCCCACGGTGCTTATGTGCCCACCCAGCAGGATGTGCTGAGGACCAGAGTCAAAACTACTGGTATTGTGGAAACACACTTCACTTTCAAGGACCTGCACTTCAAGTGAGTACAACCACCATCAGTTTGTCCAGTCATTGAATTGTATTAATACGATGGCCACTGGGTTCCACCTCTTAGATTTATTCAGGTCTGATGATGTTCTCAGTGACGACAGTTGACCAGTCAGAGTTCGGTAGGCGGGATTAAGAATGGAGAATTTGTTTTCCTGCATAGGAACATCAGAAAAATGGTGACAGAAAACCTAAACTTTTCTTACCACCGAAGCTTCTATGTGGACTAAAAATGTTGATGTTGGCAGCAGAACACGTCATTCACTACTGAGTGGTTAGGGCAGAACACTTTGTTGAAATTATCAGGCTAGTTCTCTTCGCTGTGCATCCAAATCATTGTTTTAACTAGTACTTCTATTAGTATTACTGCAAACAAATCACTTTAGCGCATCAATAATGGCCACACCAAACGTTGGTTAAATCTAGAAGATGTCAATTGTGGCTACAGATAAATATGTAATATTTATCAATGGTTGACAGACAGATTAACACTTGATGAGTGAACGTTTGTTTGTGTTGTATTAACGGCGTGTGTCTATCTTTCTTGCAGGATGTTTGATGTAGGCGGTCAGAGATCAGAGAGGAAGAAGTGGATCCATTGTTTTGAGGGAGTCACAGCCATCATCTTCTGCGTGGCTCTGAGTGACTATGATCTGGTCCTGGCTGAGGACGAGGAGATGGTAAGACCTTCCTGACCTTCACGTACCCTTTTTTCTAAAAATACGTTTGTGCTGCCTCTCTGGTTGGTTAACATAAGGCCTCTCTCCTCATTCAGAATCGAATGCACGAGAGCATGAAGCTGTTTGACTCCATCTGCAACAACAAGTGGTTCACAGACACCTCCATCATCCTCTTCCTCAACAAGAAAGACCTGTTTGAGGAAAAGATCAAAAAGAGCCCTCTCACAATCTGCTACCCAGAATATGCAGGTGAGAGAGAGAGGCGTTCAGAAACACTTGTATGCAGAGCAGCTGTGTTTTACATGCAAATACTGTACTCCATGTTAGTTGTACATATAAACCATTAAGGTCTAGATGATTATATTTGGGGTTTTTAAGTGACCAAGCTTATTTGTAAGGCTGTCTGCAGGTCTGTGTTTAATCAGGTAGTCTCAACTCTTTTTAAATGTTTTACAAATGCTCAAACAAATTCAAGTAAATCATGAATTATGTTTTACAGTCTTAAAGACCTTATGTTTTAATAATTTAAATCTACACATAGGTTTTAAAACAGTTTCTTTTAGGTTTTTAGTCTCTGTAGTGACTGAAGTCCAAAACTCACATTCAGCAAACATCAGTCTTGTTTCCCCACTCAAAGGTGTGTCGGTCTCTACAGATGTCAAACAGACATTTCTTTATTCTCCCCTCTCCTCTGCTCTTGACCTGTGTGTGGGCTGCTTTATGCTTAAAACAAAATCGAGAACGGATTAGACGCAAATTCTTTAAAATATAAAGTTTTTTCCATCTTCTGCCTACTTCATTTGTGTATAAACTGTGAAGAACAAGCCGATCAGACTCTCCATGTGATTAAAGTTCAGAGAACGAACTTGTGTAAAATTGAAAAAGGTTTAATATCTGTCAAAAACAATATGAAACCAACACACACTCACTCACTGGCCACTATATTATACATATTATATGCCATCAGTTGTGCTTTTATGAATCGGGTACAGTTCCAGTTTTTGCTGACATGGACAGAAATGTGATAATTCTACTCTACTGTGTTTTATTGAGCTCAGAGTTGGTGCCAGTGACTGAGAGACTGAGTGATTGAGAAATGTTTAAATTTTTTGCTCCAAATCATACAAAATCTACAAAAATACCTCAATAAAAGGTGCCTTGTGGGTTATAATTAAAGGCTTTGTTTTCATCAAGTAGCTTGTATTGTATCAAGTATTTCAGTCAATACCAAGTGCACAGTTTTAATGTTTTGTCTCTCAGTAAACGTAATGATTTAATCTCAGTTTTACATTAAAAGGGACTTCAATTGAATTTGATGAAACTGTCACGGTTTGCCCTAATTGTGTCCCCTTTCCCCTTCAGGCTCCAACACCTACGAGGAGGCAGCAGCTTACATTCAGTGCCAGTTTGAGGACCTGAACAAGAGAAAGGACACCAAGGAGATCTACACCCACTTCACCTGTGCCACCGACACCAAGAACGTGCAGTTTGTGTTCGACGCCGTCACCGATGTCATCATCAAGAACAACCTGAAGGACTGCGGCCTTTTCTAAAGGTAAAGCCCGCCTCCTTGAGGATGAGCTGTTGTCTGTCTGTTACGTTTTTCTCTCCCGTAATCACGACGTCTTTGTTCTGGTTTCTGTTCAGGCAGCACGGTGGCCGGCTTACCAAGTGACTTTGTTCAAGGGGACTCTGACTGGAGGGAACTTCATGGACCCTGCTGAGAATGTCACTTTTAACCTCTTAACTTATGTTCATCTCTAAAAGTTTTAAAGACGGTGTGTAGAAAAAACATTTTGTGTAAAGTATTTGTACAACTGTCTATGGCCGGGGATTTTTCACAGTTTTTAAAATGTGCTTGTTTTACCTTTATGATTATTTTAAATTTTATATAAAAGGGGGGGGGGCCTTGACTTTTTTTTTCCCTTTTTGTCCATGAATGAACACTTTTTGTCTCTTGTTTTGTAGGTGCCTTGCATGCCTTAGTTGCAGTGTTTCTTTTTGTTGAATTAGATGTTAGTTCATGTAGATGTTACTCCCCCCAACTCCACCCCAGAGTCCATATTATCTTATTTTTCTTTCAGATTATTTCATCGTTTTTGTTTTTTTGCCTCCTTGGACAAACCAAGTTAAGACCAAGTCACTCTGTAGACCAATTCACTCTGACTCTGACATACTGTGAGAGCTGCGTGTAAACCTTTTCGGATGTGTGGTTTGCATGTGTGTTGTGAGTGGGAGCTTTTGTTTTGACTGAGGCCAAAAGCCTGTGTGTGTGTGAGTGTGTGTGTGTGTGTGTGAGTGTGAGTGTAAGTGAATGTGTGCACAATGTAAAACAAAGGGACTTTATTCCTCTATTTGTCATCCTCTTTCAAAGTTTTATTTTTCTAAACGACCAAAAAGAAGCTACTCTCTCTAATTATGAGTGCATGTTGTTAGTGCGCCGCGACAAACTGTAACATTCCCGATTGAATCATGATGTAAAGAGAAGCTTTGAAAAGAGGATGCCAATGGCGGCCTTGTAGCAGACAGTAGGACCATACGTAGATCTGTGTTCAGTGCATAGACAGACAGACAAGACAGGTTGTGGAGTACAAGTGCACTGTTATTGAGCTGTGATGGTTTCAAGTTACATATCCCCCCCAAGACCCCTAACCCTCTGTTTCCATGGGACGGGCACATTAGTGAACTAATCGCCATGATTTTGCTAATAAAAGAGCTGCTGTGGTGAAACCATGGCAGCTTATGCAATAAACACTCGTTTCTCCTGTGTCTTTTTGTGTGTGAACGTTTGACTGACAGAGTATCATTTAATTTATGTTCACCAGCTACACACACTGAAATAATTTATCCTGTTGATCACAACTTTTGTATATTTTTACTATTTACTATTTTTACTCTACAATTTATTGTAGAAGTCAAACATTTTGTGTTTCTCTAATGTGAGTTTGGGTTTAAAACTTGGGCAGACTAAATGTTAAAGCATCACATTTGGCTTTGCAATATTTCACAGTTAAAAGAAAATATACCTGAAGTTAATGCATAGTTGCAGCCCTACAATAAAAGTAGAACCTGACTGATGTATTGGTATGCCTATCACATATATCAGTTGTGGTGTATGTCATCTGATGTGAAAACTTTTTTTGTTTTTGTAAGACATACTGCAGAAAAAGTTGCTTGGGATAATTTAGTATTTAAACATATGAATCATGCTTTGATTGTGTTTTAAATATATGCAGTTATGTATTGATTACTAAATTCCAGGTGAAGTTTACTGTCTCAGTGCACTGATGTCATTTTTCACAATAAGGCTTATTGTTCAGCTGTAAAATATCCTATTATATAGATATCAGGATTATTGGGTGTTGGCCCCAAAAATCCAGTATGGATCGGGAGTGTTACCTGTCATTTGGCTCTCTCACCTTGATAATGACAAATGTTTCATGCATGAAATGTATGCAACAAAATATATTAAAAGAGCAGAGAGATTAAATAACAGCTAAAGATCCAGTGTGTAATATTTAAGGGGATCTATTGGCAGAAATTGAATATAATATTCATAATTATATTTTTATCATAATGTTTATGTTAACTTAAAGCCAACATCTCAATCTCTTTTAATCGATGAGGCAAAAATATCAGGCTACCTGACTCGCAGAGACAGGCTGCAGGCTGCAGGCTGGGCCGACTCTTGATGCCGTGGCCCTGTAGAAGTACAGCATTAAGGCCAGACTGAGGCTGGAGATACAGGGTTACAGGGAATGTGGATGCTTTAACAGTGAGCTCATATAAAGCTTTTATGTCAAGTGATTGATAAAGGAGAGCTGAAATTTGCATCATTTCTTGACTAAATTATTGGTTGAGTAACTGTTTTTTGTTGCATTTTTATTGGGCAGACTGTAAATAAATAAAAAATCAATAAAAAATAAAAGCTACTTTAAAAAAAAAAAATGAGGAATATGAAATGATGACACAAGATGTCTGCTACTCAACGGTAAACTGTATTTGTCAGTTTGTGTCTGGTAAGCTTCAAATTTCCACATCACCATCACATCACATCATTATCATAAGTTGTATTTTGGACTTCGACTGGCTTCCAAACTAGTTGTTATGTCACAGAATAATGTCAGAGATCACCATTCTGCATCTTACAGCTCAAACACATTTTTCTGTGGGCGGGACATTCCTTAAAAAAGTCCAGTGGAGGATCTAACAGGATCTACCAGCACGCTTCAGTAGTAAATAGTTCCCTCCAGTGGTCACATTGAGTGAGTGCATGTAACCGAGGAAAATCTAATCACCAGTTTTAATGTAATCAACATAGACTGTTCCTGACAAAGATGTATTGGTCTTTCATAGAAAATCTCCACTGGAAACACCCCAAAGATTAGGTGTAATTAATCCTGAAGGGAGAGAGTGATTTTCTACCAAGCTGTGGTGCTTTAAAGCACCAGTATCCGTGAGCTGATCAACCATGAAAGGAATTAGTTTAGAGATAGTGACTGGCTTATCAGAACAAATGTCCTCTCCCAGTCATTTTTTATTTTTATATATTTCATAAACACCAACATGATGGCAACCAACATCCTACAAATGGGTCACAGCAGTGCCAAGTCTGACTCTCAAGCACAATGATAAGGCATTAGCTGAGAGGACACTATTTTGGGGAGGCATTGTGTGATTAAAAAGCTAACTGTGGAGTCATTTAGCTAATCCTCAAAGCCCTCCCAGGGAGATCAAACAGTGTGGATATGAAGCTTCTTTAAAATGAAGGTGTAGTTGAGAAAAGAGAAGAGGATGACGATGCTAATGATGGTGATCAACCAGCACATCACTGCAGCCGGCCAAAGCAAAAAGGACCATATATCTTGTCTGAAGGAACTCTTTGAAAACTATATGTAATAACCAGCAAATGTTTTGATCTGTAACTTAACAGACTTCATGTTTGCTACTTGAAAGGGATAACATCTGAGAGAAAGAGAAGAGAAAGAATTTATAAGTAATGTGTGAGATGTGTGTCCATGTGAGTAAACATTACAGCCTGACTGGATTTTTAGTTTAAAAGCTCTTATAACAATGTATAGTCCAATGTTCTATGTTATATTATTATACTGATACCACAGTCATGCCTACACAGGAAATATGTTATCTTGGCTTAGCATTAAGACTGGGAACAAAGGGAAACAGCGAGCCTGGGTTTGTCCAAAGGTAAAATAATTCACCAACCAGCATGCTGAAGGCTAAAAAAAACTCCAAGTGGTTATTGCAGCAGGCAGTGTTGTTGCTCTTAAGGTTTTGTCTCAGTCTCAAACAAAGCAGTACGGTTGCTGAGACAGCTGATAACACGCCTCAGCGAAAGAGAATATCAAATATAATCTACCTATAGTAAGTAGGCTACATACATACTGCCTTGATACAGTCTGGTCTTGGTCTCAGTTTATGTGGTCTACAAACCTTTACATTTTAGTTCTTGTATGCATTAAACAAACTACTGCACAGGCTGATTTGTGAGCTTTAGAGGTGTTGGTAGGCAGATTTTGTTCCCTTTGGATAGAGCCAGCCTAACAATAAGCTAAGCTAATTTAAACCTTTTTTTCCAAATAATTCCAAATATGGACACATGATAACTTTTTAACACACGTGCAGTAGATATGGAGCAACATTAACAAAACAATGAGCTGGAACACGCTAAAATGGATCTGTCACACTGGGTGACGCTTTTCAGGTTACACATAGACATTCAATTTATTGTTAAACTAAAATGTTAATTAGTGCTGCTTGTTGTTTTTAAATAATAGTGACTAAGATATCTACTGAGTGAGACATTTTACAGTCAAACCCTTTACCCGCCTCTCGCCCAATGCTAGCTGGGATAGGCTCCAGCCCCACAGTGACCCTGATAAAGAGAAGTGGTTACAGAAAATGGATAGATGGATGGATCTTTGGTGGACAACAGCGTTTCTAAATGTCCTCAAAAATATCTTCTGCATGTCTGTACTTATCGCCCACATGTACACTGATTCCAATATCTGTGATATAAGCTTATATCAGCTGATATTAACTCGGCTGAGTTTTCAGTGAGGCTCAAGTGTTTGGAGTCGGTCTGGACTTTCTGCAGGTGCGTCCTGCCATCATAAGTTGCACTACATAATTAAATTTCATTGTGAGCTTGGAGAAAAAGCCAAGCATGATTTAGTTGCCAAATCCCTGAAGCGATTCAGTCTAATTAACTTATTCTCTATGTGTGTTGCATGTGCGTGTGCGTGGGTGCATGTTTGAAACTGATTTTTAACTGCTCCTCCAGTCCAGCACACCCTTGGGTTTTTTTTTTTTCTTACTGGTGCCACTGTTAACTGATGACAGTTGATATGTTTGTATGCAGCTCCTCCTCCTGTTTAAATGAATCAAATAGATTTAATAGAAGATGAAAGGACAGTTCACATTCACCCTGTTTAAAATGTCTGAGTGAAGGTGACCCCTCTCCCACCATGTCTTTGCTGGGCAATAAAAACAACTTAGTGCGCATTTTCTTCCCTGACAGTAAACGCACAAAGCAGAGTCAATGAGGGAGGCAGCGAGCTAAATCCATATAAGCTCTATTGAAATTCCCCCTCTGAGTGCGCAGACTGCCTCGTGTTATTGTATTTTTGCCTTCTGTTGTTGGCAGTCTCCGTTAGGATGCTCATTACTTTCTGTCTATAATGATGATATAAAGTAATATCCTTTTCTCTCATCTTCTTCCCCCCCAACGCAGCGTACACAAACACAGTCACAAATGTATTTACAGACAGTCTGAGGAAGCCTCTGCGGATGCACAAACACACTTAATACAACTGTTTTTATTTTGATCATTAGAATTCTGGCACAAAGTAGAAGGTTTGATGGAGCTGTTGCAGTTTTCAGAGAAAAATAACATCAAGCGTGCACTCCACATCGCATGCCACAATAACACCCAGACTAGAGGTCTTCATTACAATGCTGTTCATGGAGCTCATGTAAGCAACACTGAGGTTGTGTCCTCATGTGAGCGGCTGCACAGACACTGAGACTTACTTCTGTAAAGAGCTGAAGAGCTACTCGAAGTGAATCCAAATTTAGACGCTCCAAAGCTTCGACAGCTGATGTCTTCTCTGTTTGCTCTTCTATCATGATTCTAACCACAAAGGAAAGTCCAAAATAGTGAAATACTCTGATCCAGTTATAGATTAGATGAGCAAAAAATACTACTTATGTTACAAAAAAAGCTACAAAGCTGCAGGATTTTAATCCCATTTGAATGCAGCATCCTTTAAATGAGCACATTTAGCACACCATTCTTCAACCCTGATCTACATTTCAGTCCAGGCTTCAGGCCTATTGAAGCTGCAGTTCTGAGATTGACCAACAGGGGCACAAATAAATGACAGCAGGAATTAATTTCCCCTCTGGTCATATAATCTCTTAATCCAGCTAGTTTTCTGGAATATACACTCTTTCGCCACTGGTAGTTGTTAGTCTTTAATCATCTAGCATCATCATCTGCTTAGATTTAGTGTCGAAAAACATCTGCTGTGAGCTGAACGTACAGTATGACCTAAATGCAAAGACAGTGAAGTCAGTAAAGTGACAGTCAAAGTGAATCCACTGCTCTTCATGGATTATTTATTGCTTGTAAGTACACAGGGGACTGTGTACAGTAATGTTGTTTTGTAGGGAGGATACTTGCAATATAAAAACACATGAATGTCCTTTAAACACACTCACTCTCTCACACACACAGAGGCCCTGCTGAGAGTGGCAGTAATCCTCAGTAGATTTAGGGAACAGCTCTTGACATATGTGTTGAATATTGAATGAAACTTTACTTCACTGGCTTTGGAAAAAAGCCACGCAGCCATAAAAAAGTAATGGCAACAAAAGAATCTGTCATTTTCTGTTGAACTTGGATTCATGTCATTACAACACTTATGTAACGATGTCCAATTTAAACAGGGTGTACTTAAGACGATGGATGTTGAGTTAATACACAATTTGTTCACTCTCCTGTGAAATGCTGTGGTGAGATGATGGATTGAGGAACTGGCTTTCTACATTTATAACAGGCCAGTGATCCGAGACCACAGAGGAGTAAAGGTGAGTTAACCATTAGTGATTCAGGAGCGTGTCGTGCGTGTAAGCACTGATATTTCAGCTGTAAACAAAACAAAACTGAGTGCTGCTTGTACCTGACTATAACATACAGAGAGTAGAGTTACATACAGGGCTGGATTAACCCACCAGATGGCCCCGGAGCAAAAATGGGCCCCTCTTCCCACTCCAGATCCCTTGGTATTCAGTCAGATAATGGAAAATTCAGCATTGCATAGTTTATATTCTAAGTCAAAACAACAAAACATCAACCATAACTCTAACCTTTCCTTAATCTTAAACATATTGTAGTTGTCATGTGCAGATACTGTTGTAGGATTTAAAGGTCCAGTAAATAAAGATTTTTTTTTGTGTTTAAAGTGTTTTTTATTGATAATGATGAGACTTTTATGTCCACAGAGTCCACCGTGTTGGACCACTATGTTTCTACTGCAGCCCAGAACAGACAAAATAAACACTGCCTCTAGCTAGGTAGATTTTGCATTTCTTGCAGCCACTATTGTTTCTCCTATATGCTATGGAAGAGGACTGTGAGGCAAGTGGTATTCAGTTGGCTGCAGAATTACAAATTAAAATGCACTCTGATACCTGAAACAAGACTTTAAAACTAGATGAGATTAAATTGGATTAAATTGCGTTAGCTCAGTCCTTGCCTCAGTGACCTGGGGTTTGATTCCGACCTCTGGCTCTTTGCTGCATGTCACCCGAGAGCAGAAGCTCTCTCTGCCTTCCTGTCTTCAGCTGTCACTATCAAATAAAAGTTCAAAAGAATCTTAAAAAAAAAAAAAAGTTGGTGTGACCATAAATGATCAGTGTGTAGGATTAAGTGGCATCATCTAAACTGATGCACCCCCCTCTGCTCATCCTCTCCCATTCTTAGTGTGAAGGAGAGACTAATGTTCCCGTGATATGCTCATTTTAAGGCAATCAAAACATTAATTAAAACATAGTTAGCCTCATTCTATAAACAGAGCTCCCTAAATCTTACAGACTGGACTAACATACAAACTTATAATATATATTCATTATAATTCACACTCACTGACACATGGTGAACCTGGGTATAAGGGGGGCCCCTAAGGGTTTGGGACCCCCGTGACAGTTGTCCAGTTTGAGTATGTAAACATTTCCATTGCATGGTTCACATTATCAACTGACTTGAAGTCTTCCCTTCCTATAAAACTCAGTTTTCTTAATTTTGATGCTGCATGCAACGTCTTTAAGCAAATAAATAACGACAAGGATAACAATAACAATAACTATAATAAAGAGTAAACCTTAAAGCTATTGTATTGCCACAATAACAATTTATCAAATATGTACAATATAATATATATGTTGATGTTTGTGTATAATGTATACTGGTGGTGTCTGTGAGCCTGAGGAAGCGCCCCTGGCAGTGTTAGTGGGAGTGAAGCGCCTCCTGTGTTATTTCCCCTCCTCTCCATCCTCTCACGCCGAACCAGAACCATTCTTCTCTCCCCTCCTTCAGGCTTCACATCCGGGTCATCCGCCAGTATCTGTCTCCTGCGTCGGTCTGTGTGTCTGACAGAGTAATAATTATTTCATCCGCCGCCGTGCTGTACCGCAGCCCACTGCCCGACTGCGCGGCTCGCCGAGCGGACACTGCGCGTGGTGTGCACCGGTGATGTTGGAGCCACGGGCGCTGTGAAAGCTGCAGCCGGTCGCACAAAGGCAGGGATGAGACGGTAGGAGGCTTTTCTATGGGCCAGCCCGTGGTGATTAACTCGCCCTAACGATGTCTAAGAGCCTCAAGAAGAAAAACCACTGGACCAACAAAGTCCACGAAGCGGTGATAACCCGAGGGAAGGAAGGGGAGCTGGGGTTCGAGCTGAAGGGGGGCGCGGAGAACGGCCAGTTCCCCTACTTCGGCGAGGTGAAGCAGGGGAAGGGACTGATCCAGAGCGGCAAACTGGCCCAGGATGAGCTGCTGCTTGAGGTCAACAACATGCCAGTGGCCGGGCTCACCACCCGGGACGTGCTGGCCGTGATTAAACACTGCAAAGACCCGGTCCGCCTCAAATGTGTCAAGCAAGGTGAGCTATAAACATGAGAGGGACCAGGAGCGCACCGTCGCGCGGGTTTTAAAAGGCGGGGAGGAGTGTGTGTGTGTGTGTGTGTGTGTGTGTGTGTGTGTGTGTAGCTGGTTTGACTAAGATGTCATCTGTCAGGAGAAGTCGTGCCTTTTAGGTGCACAAACACAGACAAGCCACAGCTCAGGCCTGAAATGTAATTACGAGCCGTAATGATGGGTTCAGTCCACCAGGATCAGTAACTATAACGATTATATCGCAGCCGGGAGCCGTTTGTTTATCACACTGTCGCTGGTTCGATGCCACAGCCTTTGGAGGAGGGGGTGTGTCCGGTTAGGCGTCATGCCACAGCCTGCGGTTTTCTCCTTATTTTGGTGGTGGTGGTGGTGGACGGAGCTTCACCAAAACAGGCCTGCGCCATGGATAACATGTTGTCCTCTTGCTGCTGCACAGACAGACACACTGAGAGTGTGCTGGCACACAGTCCTGTATAAGAAAATAATCTTACTGATCACCAGTAAGCTTTAACTCCCACACACACACATATTTTGTTTATGAAAGTGGACAATAATTGTGCAGATTTCTTGGTCTGAGCAGCCTTCTGAGTGTTTTTGTTATTGGTGTAATTATTGCAGCCTCTAAAAGCTGGAGGCTTGTTGTAAGTGTTTCTGAGCATAGCTGTGGATTTATGTGACCTGCTTCTGTCAGCCAGTGTAAAGGACAGACAGACAGGGTCCCTATAGGACTACAACATCGGCTTGAAGGAGCTGCAGTGAAGATAGTTATCATCACACCCTCCGAGGCTCAGTTTAAGTCCTAATAAGTGGCTAAAGGAGGGCCTGCGTTCTCAGCCATGAAATGAGCATTACAGTAGCTAGTTTCTGGGACACGAGTAAAGCAAAAAAAAAAAAAATCCAATCTGTTTTTTTTTTTTTTTTTTTTTTTTTTTTTTTTTTATTTTTGGACAGTTTACTCGCAGAGGATTTGTCTTCACACTCTGTCTGCTCGCTCTGCATCTTAGGGTTTCCAAGGGTTGCGTCAATGTGATTGATTGTTGAGTTATAGCTGCTGACTTGAGTAAGAGTGCGGTCTTGTGATGTGTGAGCAGTTAAATGCTAATGTGCATATCTCAGACAGGTCTATTCTCTCCCCTCCCCTCTCTTATCCATTTAAACATGAGTCTATCTGTTTATTGAACCACACCATCGCACACTGCTCTCCCGCTGAATGTGGTCTTTGCTAGGAACGTCCTTGAGCACTCTGCTGTTTGTGCACAGCTTGTTGTCCCTTTCACTTTTTTGTTCTCATCTCTCTCTCTTTCTCTCTCTTGCTGTCATATTACTATTTGACTTCTATCCAGTGGAGAGTGGACTGTATTTATGGCAGTGTTCTTGCAGACAGATGCTGACACACTCCCGGCCCCGCTGAGGAATCATCCAGAAGCAGTCCAGTCGCTTTGCTCAGAGGCTACACACACAGACACACAGAGATGGATGTCCTGCTTGTCTGGATACAGAATCATGTCTGACTGCCCACGAGAGCATGCACACACACTTACACAGTTTAACAGTGTTTTTAGTGAGGTATAACCCCCCCAGTACGGCAGTGACAGCGAGGCCTCCAGAGCAAGCTTACTGACCTCCTCTTCCTCACACACTGTTTCATCTGCACTCATTGCAGACTTCAGGAAACACACATATCCGAATGCACAGGCCAGGACAGGACAGGACGAGCTTCGTTAGACACTGTGAGGCTGTTATCCACCTTTTACTAGAACACGACTGTTTTATTTGTGGATCCGCCGCATTCGCAACCCAGTTTATAGACTGAGCAATGAACAGTATTGTTTTCACGAGTCCTATGTGGCATGTCACAACACACAGGTCTGATTTATGTTTGAAGTCACCTTCTTATAGTGTCCACAGACAGGAGGAGCTGTATAATTAGCTATTAATACAATGAATCAATCGGTCAATCACAGCACATGGTTTTGTTTCACAGTCTTAAATGTGATAGTAGAATTGCCAGGAGAGGAAACGTGTTTTGAGTCTATGTCTCAAGAGGGCTGTTATTTATCCTCCTGCTGTGTGTGTGTGTGTCTAACTGCTTCAAAGGTCTCGGTCTCTGTCATGTAAATGGCTGCGCTGTAAATAAATCTCCACTAATGGCAGTATAACAACATAATAATGCCATAACAACCATAAGCAGAAAATCAAAACAAAGCAAAAACATTTCTGCACTCACGTAAGAAAATACTCTGTATAGCCTTTACATCCAATCTTTTACATGTCGGAGGAACAAAAAGAGCACACCAATATGGATTTCAATTTAGACAGGTATATTGTATATTGTGGATAAAGGTGAACTGAGATGTGCTGTATGAGGGATGAAGGGTCGAGGGATGAAGTGATGATTGGTAGGTGGATGCAGGGTAGGGAATGAAGGGATGAGGGTAGAGGGATGAAGAGTATGTGGGCGAAGGGGTGGAGGATGAGAGGAGAAATCTGGGTTGTTGATTGATGAAGGAGTTTGGAGATTGACCGGTGTCAGCAGGAAGATGGGAGAAAACTGGGTGGAAGTTGAGACTCTGAGAGGGGGAACCATCTCTTTGTCACTCTATGTATTAGAGCCTTCATGGTTCCTGTGTTTGAATGAAAGAGAGAGAAGAGAAAAGGTAGAGAGGGATGTGAAGTCAAAGAGGAAGTGAACAGTTACAAGTGTGCCTAAGTCCTTGAGTTCAAGGCACAGTCCTTGTTCATGAAGCTATAAAACTTCATTTAAAGACATGTTGACATGTCGAAGTAGGACAAGGTGTAAATAATAAAATGAATGTTGTCCATGCTAGCTCACTGTTCATAATCTGCAAACATACGTGAATACAACATCGTTAATGTTATTTGTGACACCTGTGCATTTCCTGCAATGACAAGTCAAAATGTCCGCTGTGAAAAAGTCCCATGTGTTGTCAATCATTCCTCTGACATGGACGTTCTTCTCAAACGATTCTTTTTTAACTTAAATAAGAAGAAAATGTCCAAATGCATTTGTAATTTAAAAACACACATCTAGTTATAGATTTTCTTTTAAATGCTGGTTTGCAAAATTAGTTATTGGCCGTGTCCATCTGTACGCAATTATCTGATAAACATCTCTCGTCCGTGTTCGTCTCCCCCCATCAGCACCAAAGCAGGAGTGAGATGCAACCGGCTGCTCTGCTCACTGAGGCAGATTTATAAAAGTGCCATGAAGATCATAACCGCTGAGAGGTGTTAGAACAGTACGGAGAGGAAGGAAGTGTGAATGAGTGTGTGTGTGTGTGTGTGTAAGTGAGAAAGAGAGGTGGAGTTTTAAGAGAAGAGTATGGTGAAGGTGTGAGAAAACACACTTTGGGGAAACAGAGAAAATTACATCTTGTGATTTTTTTTTGATTATCTCTAGCTTCATTTTTAAAATCAAAATTGATTTTCTAAAGTGCTTATTTTATGACCTTTTAAAGGAACCTCGTGCCAACTTGTAATAATGACTAAAGCACAATAGACAGTCTCTCCTTTATCTTTCCTTTCTTCCTAATGAAGCAAAGTATCTACAGATTTCATCAGGACAGGACATTTTGCTGCAATCATTTCATTTCCGTGCTGTACATCAGCTGGTTTCATCTGTTTATTCTCATTTTTTGAGGGAAAAACACTTGAAGGAAAAGACATTTATTAAAAAATAAATATGTATCTCTAAATAACCCAGCTCTCTTTTTAGTTGTCTTTAATTGGCATTAATCTTTGTCGCAAATAGATACGGCACAAATACAGTGATATAAATAATAATGTCAGCTATTTTTGGTTCATTCAAATTATATTAGGGACATCATCCCAGACTGAGTACACAACAAATGATGCTCTGATTTACATTTTCCCTACCTGAAGGTACTAGCTGTGGATAAGAAATTCAGACATAAAGCCAGAAATATGTCACCTCTTGCTGATATTGCCTGTTTGAAATGTAATTTTCCGCTCTCCAAATTTTATTTTTTGCTTCTTAGAGAGGAGTGCGGAGGAGGAAGAAGTCCCTAGGATGTTTCATCCACTCCAGTTTATGAGAACAATATGTGGTGGAAAACAACATGAATTCAAAATGTTAACATGCCCTTTAACATCTAAGTGGAGCTCAGCCAGACGTTGTCACACTGTGCAGCAGCTTTCGGCCACAGTCTATGTAGGGCAATCACGGCCAGGGAGCTTTCTATTTCTTTGAAACTGTAAACAAGGATTTTTAATATAAACACTTGATCTGAAACATAACATTTTCTCTTAAAACTGTAAAGTTACAGTTGATTATCTGCTGATCCGTTCACTAATTGTCAAGTTTATCATTGGAGCCTTTCACCACTCTGGATTCAAACATACATAAACATAAAATAAACATAATCAGACAGTATATATCCAATATATAATGCAGCCTGTGATAAATGAACATCTTTGGAACAACTAAAATAAACATTCAACACCAGATCTTCAGTGTCCCCAAGGCCCTATATACAAAAAAAAACAGTCTCATACCCTCTTAAAGTTTCCCTCCTCATCGTTGATTCTAGCCAATTGGTTCGAGCAGCTATGACTACCCTGACCTTTATCACTTTCCTGCTTTTAGATATATTTAGCACTTCTGAATGGTCCCCTAACAGACACAGTCTTATAAAGGTACCGCTGAGCCAAACCATTTACTCATGTTCAAATACTTTCTTCAAAAACATTAACATTCCCAAATTACATGTAGAAAAGTTCTGTATCACCTCTCTCATGTGTTTCCCTGTGTTTGATAATGTAACCAATCCTCCCCAAAGTCTATCTGTCAAACAATCCTCAGATTTCTACATACTTCCTCTGGATTCTTGTTCTGACTGAATAACTGTTGGTTTGAAGGAAATGTTTTTTAAGCCTCGAGTTTGTTGCCATCTTTGCTTTTTGGAGCCACAAAACGCTTGATTTTGACTTGATTTTCAAGCATGAACATAGGTAAAACTAAACTAAAATATGTTTCTGAGAACATTTTATTTCATATTTGATCTACACAGCCCAGTTTGACATTTTAATCTGAGTTTCAGGAGCCAGTGTTTTGCACTGGACAGAGTCACTCGTCAAGCACAAGGTAGCTTAAAGCTTACCCGGCTTTATCATCTGTTTTACTCTAAATTAGACCATAATTTACTAACATCATGTTGCATGGAAGAAGACTTGAAATAACAACTGAGATTATAAACTCTTTAGGAAACTGTTTACTGAGTTAATAAAAAGTTTTTTTTTCTGTAAAACTCAATACAAGCAGACTTTTCTTTGCAATGAAGTGCGCTGCCGACTGCTGGTCACTTCACAGACCCTGAAGTTCTGTTCACTAGCTATACTGTTACTGAGAAATCCAAAGTTTGACAGGCCTTCCAGGCCTAGTCACGGTTGTTAAACTGTGGTTGGATAATCATTTTTCTGTGGAGGAGTTTAGTTAATAGCCAAATTTCAGATTCACTGTCCATGCAGAGCCATTTAAAACTGCCTGTGTCAAATAAAGCCACAGCTATGTTGCAGTATTAAGTAAATGGCGTACCATTGACATTTTAACGGTTCTAGAAACGAGACCTTTGAGGATTATTAGAAGTTGTCAAATTTTCTGACTTGGCCGTCCGAGTCCTGCCAGTCCTCTTCATGTGGGTTCAGTATGGAGGGACAGATGGAGCAGAGGGAGAGAAGGCGACCTTCTTCTCCTCTCATGTCGCTTTGTTGATGAGAAGCTTGAAGAATCAGTGCATAACATCCTGTCTGCTCCGCTGGTATTAATAACTCACCAAGAGATGAGTTCTGTCAGAGGCGGAGGATGATTTTATTGAGGCTAGAAGCTGCTGGAGCTCGGCTCAGAGGATGAAACTCAAGCTTAGCCAGCCAATGACCAAAAATCTAACTGGTGCAGTTAAGTGAATTAGGTCAATGTAATTCTCTTCACCGTGGTCACACTGCATGGGACAATCTGGGACTGTGTTGCTGCATGTGTTTGTGAAATGTAGATAGATGTGGCTTTTTTGTGTGACAGAAAATAGGTTTTTACATTTCATAATAGGATCTGAGTTTCTGCCAGCCAAGATGATGTGAAATGTCTGATTTACTTCTCTTAGTAATAGTGGCATGTGATTTGCTGGTGGTGATGGTGAAGGAGGTGATTGAACTGGAGATTGTGTCCTTAAGGGTTTTCCAGAATAACAGCACAGACCTTTTGGTGATAGATCATCATGGCGATGTGACTATATGATGCAGTGTGTGCAAAAACAGGACACATTAGGATGTTGCCTATACAAGCAGTTCATTTGGCTGAGATATAACACCATATTCTTATGACTATTCATGACTGCTATAAGTGTAAGTGTATGTGCATGTGCATTATGCTTATTATGGGAAATGGTAGGGTTGTTTATGTCTTTGTATGTGACATTTCAGCATTATAATGGCTGTTCTGGTGAAGAGAGATATAGCCGGACAGAAGTCTATCAAAAATAATTGGCCATTAAATAAAAGAGTTGGTCTTCACAGCACAAAACGTACCTGTTCATGATAGCCTTAGTGCTCTATTCTTTGTTACTTTCCTGCTGTTGTATGGCTGTTCTTGTGCTTACACCTTTTGCTTTTTGTATATAAATCAAATGCTGTTACACTTTTTTTGGCTTAGTTCTTTTTTGGCAGCAACTTTTTTTTGGCACTGTGTGAAGCTAATTTATATTTTGGACTTTTCTTCTCTGTCTAAAAAACCCCCACACCCTATCAAGTCATCCGTGCTGAGCCAACAGAAATGAGCAGTCAGTCCTTTTAGACTTAACACTGGAGATGTGTTTTTGCAAGTCAGATGCAGAAACCATTTTACCTCTGTGTATTCATGTTTATTTGTATTCACATGTCTGACCACTTGGTGGTGCATTCTCTTGTTATTTAAGGAAATCAGTTTTATAAAGACCATACAACTTATTTTTTTTTACTTTTGGAAATCCTAATATTTATGATACATCCAAGTTTAGTGTTCACTTTAGGATAAACCAAATACAATACTACTAATAATAGAAGTGTTCATACACTGCTTATGGTTCTGTAGTTTTGTGGAACATTTTAGTTTCTTTAAAATAAAAAGGAAAGAATGTGCTATGTTACAATAAATCTGACTTTTTGGACGGACATAGTGTCTCTCATAACAAAATCTTATACAGCTACAGCTCCTCTGTGGCATTTTTAGTGTAGCAATTAGCAGTGGTGGAGGATGTATTCAGATCCTTTACAACGCCACAAGCAATCCCACACTATAAAACTACGCCATAACGAGGAACAGTAGTGTTCAAAAATAATTTAAAAGTATATGCTTTTATTGAGTTTTAAAATAAAGAAGCCATATAAACAACAACGGCTATGACAACAATAAATAATGCAGGAACCAAACAAAATCCATGTAAATTTAAAAAAGCAGCAGTAATGATGTTTAATAATATTTTCAAGATATTGCAATATTCTTTTCTTTTACCTTTGAGCATTACTAAACAGTGGAACAGTGCACATTTTCCTCCAAACACTAAATATTTGGAATATTAGTGTATTATTTTATTCAATTTTACTGGGGTGATATAAGTTTGCATTAGTGATTTGGTTTTGTATTTTCCTTTAAGCAGTGTTCTTTCTGTATATCTTCTTCAATATCTCCTCTCCAAGCTTCTCTGGATGGTTCCTTTTCTTGAGACACCAAAGTCCCATAAAATACAGATAAAAAATAGTGTTTTCAAGGTTTATCGTTCAATATTTTTATATTTGGTTTATCATACTCCTTGCCCCAATAGTTTGCCATCTATATATAGATGTCTATCTATTCACACTGCTAAAAGTATATACTAAAAGGAAAAGTGTCTCAATGCAGAAAAATAGTCATTGTGTACATTATAATGTATTATTTGATCGATAGTACTTATGCATGCAGCAACATCAGTAAAGATCTTGTGAATTTTGTGTGCGAAATCTCAAAGCAACTGGTAAATAGCTCTTAAATAAATGTAGTGGAGTAAAAGCGACAAAATGTTCCTCTGAAATACCTCAAATTACTAAATGTGCTTGTTATATATCCACTACTGTCATCACTACTCCCATGTGCAAACCTGGCACCCTGTTTGTTTCCCCCTCCCGGCCTCAGTCACTCTGCAGGTGGGAGGGTTCAGTGAGGCCACTGTAGCTGAGAGACAAAATCATCTCTCACCTCCAGAGATGGAGGCTGCCGGGACATCTGGCTCATCACGACTGCTGCATCAACATGAACTGAGAGTTATTTAGTCTGTGTGGGCTTGTGTGGCTGTGTGTGTTCCCTTTGCTGGCACACACAGAGACACAGAGCAATAAATTCACAGTACAAGGCAGGTTTGATTTCATAATGGTATGTACCGTATGCAGCTGACTTGCAGAGTCTGACAGTGGAGCCAGGTCTGAGCTGAAACAAGACCCCCCTCCTCCAGTTTTACAGAATCATATCTTATTCAGTCAGACATGGCAGCACAGACAGCAGGGTATGGTTTTCATTCATTGACATAGTGTAGATTAGGCAGCAGCGCTAATCTGATAACTTTGCGGTGGGCTTCAGATCTGAATGAGGAGGATTATAAAAGCTGGCATCAGGAACTGCTGCAGCAACCGAAACTGGTGGATGGCTACCAACAATGTTCTCCGATTTTCTGACTTTTTAAAGCTGAATATCTTGAAATGGAGCCAACTCATATATTGAATGTACAAACATGAGGGACAGTGTTTAATTAAAGCCCCTTTATACATTCACACTTCAGCTGTTTAACCTCTAATCAGTCTGCTTCTTTTTATTAATATATAAACCTTTTTATTTTTACTTGTTAGGAGATTTTCCGTAAATTTCCCACATCACTGTACCTCATATAAAAAACATTTTAGTGGTAATGCATCAGTTAAGAGAGGAGAAGGAGTTAACTGCTTGACTGTTTAAATATAAACGTAAATTGCACTGCAGACTTAATCGTGTTCATTGCAGCAGCAGGCAGCTTCCTGTCTTGGGGGAAAAAAATCTCAGCTGATGTGTTTAAGTGCTTCATTTGCATTCAGGATCATTTCATCACTGTAGTTGATACTTCCTGCCAGTAGAGGACAGTAGCTGTCTTACCAGTTTTTCCTTCAGAAGCAGCTTCCCTCGCTGCACTGACACTAACAGGTGGTTTATTTATCTGCACAATATTTCAGATCAATATGGTTTAAATGTCGCATTGTAGTGCAGAAGGTCTCAGTAACGACTGTATATACAAACTGTAGCTGGAGATTGGTGACTGTAATTATAACCAGAGCATCTCTTCTTCAGCCTGTCTGAAGTCATGTTGCATATTTAAACTGAAGCAAGCGAGACAGAGGTCCTAGATGTTGTATATGTGTCCTGTAACTCACCTAATAATAATATCCAGCTGGAATTACCTGGTGTAGGTTGTACATGTGTGTTTATTTTAATTTGTTTGTGTTTTATACAGCCAATCATAAAAGTTTCATTCATACTTAATAAAACAATAAGTGATGCAGTGATATCTGTCTATCTATGCACATAGTTTTGGTTTGATTAGCTCAGAGGCTGATGCGTCCGAGATGCTCTCCACCCTGAAATAATGGGGGAACTCGTTTGTGAACTTGTGTTCTGGTTTTCCTAGATAATCCATTGGACACGGTGTCAACAGGGGCTATCTCTTTGTTAGAAATTAGTTCCAGATAAATTCAATGTGGACCATTCACATTGTGTTCACTGGAGCAGGGACACTTTGTTGAATGAATGAATGCAAATTATCAAAGCTGTTATCACCACAGACAAAATTCAAATAATCTCCATTGTTCTGAAGTGTAGACTGTCATGTCTGAGAGAGATATCTCAATCCTAACCAAAACTATCTGCATGGGCAGCTATTACAAGAAGTAAATGAGAATTTTTGGATTTGGATTTTTATGTTCTGTGTCTTGTTCTAAGATACTAGATACTGGACAGATATAATACAGTGCTTCAAATTTGGTGATTGACATAGCCAGTCCACCATCTTTATTTTCCTTGTGTAGAACTGACAGCAGTATGTTTTGGTCTACCTGCATCTCATCCTCATCCATCGTTCTGGTACATGGCTCCATTCATCTTCCTTTCAATTTGGATTCTGCCAGCACCACGAGAAGAGATGCTTCTACCACAAAACTCTTCAGGTACATAAGCAGAGCCATTTCTCCCCCAAACATGGCGTGTTATATTGTTGCAGAAAAGATTTTTGTCTTGTCTGGCCATGCTACATTCTCACAGTAATCTACAGGCTTCTCCAAATGTTGTCCTTCTGGGTGATCATGCAAACATAGCATCGTGGTGGAGTGCTTTGCCTATTTATTCTTCTGCGATGACCATACCTGCTGCTTCCAGGTGTTTCTGGAGCTCTTTTCAGGTTGTCCTTGGCTCCTGGGCTGGCTCCTTCTGAAGTTTTTGACTGCCTGGTTGAAAATCTGTGGGTGGTTGGTTGATGATGGAGTGATGTTTCCTCTCACGGATAATGGCCCCAATGATGCTCATAGGAGCTTTTACGAGTTGAAAAATCTGTCTGTAAGCAGTGCCATTGCTATGGAGCTAGTACTTTTTCCTCTCGTCATTCTACTTTATAGCACGTAACTTTTCATGCAATGGACTGCTGTGATTTCTTTACCTACATTTTCCGATGTGAAGTTGCATTAGATATATGTTTAATGAAATGTTGATGTATTGAATGATTTTTCCCCCACTGTAATTTAGTATAATTAGCTCTTTACATCATGTTTTGTGACTTCTTTGGTAATCATGAAAATATTCAGCAGGATGTATATGATAACCCTCAGAAGGAAATGATGATCACCATGTTACTGAGTCAGTATAACACGCCTGCTTGGTGAAGCGTAATTTTCCACCTGACTTATTAGGATGTGAGTTATGGCATCTTCTCACTGATTTTATGGCTGAGTGTGTGTAATAGTCCTGTTCCTGTTCAGGAAGTTCACCCTGACATGTAATGAAGAAAAGAAGAAGCAGTCAGGTCAGTACAGTTGAGCTGAATTAAATTCATTTAGCTTTGGATTTAGCCACACTAAGGGCCCCTGTAGTGATACAGACAGGCTTTATTAGACTATCAGAGCATAGCAGCCAAATGATGCATTGGAGAGAAGAATCATTACGATGCTCGGCGGACGGCCTTCTCCCAGCCACAGCCACAATTATTAATTTTTTGTATTGACCGGGAGCACACCCATGCTGGTTTTAACCCCTCAGGTTATCGACCACTGTGCACTGAAACTGATGAGTTTCTTATTACTCTCTGTTGCCTCTAAGGTTCCTTCATGTCTCCCCCTCTCTCTTTATTTTCTACCCATTACTGTTACTCAACTTCCCACTGCTACAGGACAGAAGATAAAGTGTTTAAGCCCACACACACCTTTTTATACTGTTTTATAACTGTTCCTCCATCCTCTTTCTCCAGTCAGTCTGTTGCTTTAATTCTCATTAGGATGCATCTTGTTGATCCTGATAGACTGTGAGGGGCACTACTTGAACTGGAGGGCGCAATCAGGAGTGACAAACATCTCCATATAGACACATTTAAAACAGGAGCCACTGCATATACAGAAACATTCATCAGCATGGATGTGCGAGCAGGTGAGAGGAGACAAGGAATTAATTTGCTTGCTGTGGGAGGAGAGAGGTGGTACAAGAAATTTAAGGGTTGGCAATTCCTATAACCTTCCCCTTTTAATCTTGAAGTCTCATTTGTAATGTGGGCTTGTTTCTCTTTATAGTGACTCAGAGGTTGTAAATGTATGCCTGGCCTTGATTACACCGCTGTAGAGAAAGACATGGAGGAACATCATCATTAGGACTAGTCTGAGGATGGGGGGCGGGGATCAATATTAAGACCTTTGGGAGAAAGGCTCTGTCATTTACTATTAATAATGGGCCCTGCCGCCTGCTGTAATAATGCCATTTGGAGTACTGGAAACAGATACTTCATTCATAGCTAAATGGCCTTCACAATAAAATCAGTACATATACAGTATAATTCACACTTACTCTGTGTCTCTGACACACACACAGGCCGTCTCAGGCCAGCTCAAACTACCTGTGCCTAATTGGGGCTGTAAAACAAGAAGTGAAGTAGACAGATCAGGGTAGTCTTAACTGGACCATTGGAGAGGTGGATGGGGAGACATTGAGAAAAACTGTGCAACTGAAATGTTAGATAAGACAAAGAAGAAAGAGAAAGGTGAGATAGGGTGAGGAGCAGAAAGCATAGCTGGGAAATCAGAATAGCAGAAATGCCTGCAAGGGAAATGAAGAGGGAAATTAGAAAAACAAGAAGACATTAGAAAGAAGTCCAGGTCTAAAGAAATCAATTTATGATGAAACAGAATCATTTTATGTCTGCTCAAGATGCTCCATATACACATAATGAACATACTGTGTATGTATAATTTATACAAACACTATGTATAATATAATGCATTTATGTATCATACATTGAACATTAAACACATCTGAGTATGTATAATACAGGCATACATGCATTAAATACAATGAACCAATAGATACAAAAGTGGATTATTTAAATAATAATGAAAATTCAGGGTTAATCTACAAGCAACAAAATATACTATGCAGCACATTTTAAAAAAGTAGGCTAAGTAGATTTCTTTCTTTTTTTAATATCATTTTAAATAACCTGCATAAGTGTTTAGTTGTATGCCATCTAAAGTTAGGTGTAACGTTTGTGTTCCTAAGTGTGTTTTGTTTTATTGCTTTTATTTTGAAAGTTTGACGTGACAAACGGGAATTGAAGGTGAAAAACAAAAGCTCAGCTCTCAGGAGGAGATTTGGAGTATTTGACAGTTTTTTGAGGAGAAGTCCAAATCTTCAAGATGAAAATGGCGTCAAGGTGCGTTGACTTAACTGATGTGTTTGTGAGTATGTTGAGTTTTAAGATGGCAAAGTGTCGCTATTAGCTAAGGGTTACTTTTGTGTTTGTGGCTTAAACAAACAAGCCATCTGTACTGGTGACTGTAAAGGTACAATATGTATTTTATATATATATATGTTAAATCATAAGACAGAAGAATAAATGTTGAACAATGTTTCCACTGTCTCCAAAACGTCAGTCAATTGCATGGCCAATTTTTAATTTTACATCTAGGACAGTTTAGTGAGTTATCTTTGGAAATGTTGTGCATCTTTTTAGTAGTCAAATAGAATTTGTGATCAATTTAAAATTGGCTTTGTTGATTTCCTACTTGTAAATTTAAAAAAAAGAGAGATAATTTTACAAATGTTTAGCCAGGTATTTTTATATCCTTCACACCTTTTTCCCAAATCTTTAATAAAGTCATAAAAGTTAAATGACTTGTTTACAAGATGATAAAAACATGAATTATAGCTTTGGAGTCGAGAACATTAAATGATAGTTAATAATCCTTGACTCTAACTTTGAAGTGTACATTTAGTTGTGTAAAGTTAAGTCTACTGTTTGTTATTGGTGTTCAGGCAGCAGTGGTTAGTGCAAGAAAGTACACAAAAAAGGTTAGAAATTAACGCAGCACCTGCCTGTAGAGAGCACAAACAGAATACTATATAAAAGAAATCTAATAATAAAACAGTGCATTAAAACAAGGGAAAAAAGACAATAAGAGGAAATGGTAGTAAAAGTCTAATGCCTGTATGTTCCGATGTTATGTCCTCTAATTACAGGAGTGATTGACACAGCGCACGTTTAAATCCAACCTCCACGGAGAGGAACATATTGTGTATGCGGTGATCCCTGAGCCCTGTTGTTTTTGTTTTTATGATCAGAAGATCAGATTATTAGTCACACCAAGTCAAGTTTTACATTTTTACCACCAGGCCATGTGAAGCAAACAGTCGCAATAGGGACAGAAACGTGGATTGAGTTTAAGGAATATTGTCCAGCTATGTAGTTAGTCTGTTGGTAGGCTATTTGCTGAAGATGCTTCTGTGTTTCAGGCATTCAGGGCTAGAGGTATTGTCAGTAGATTTAGCAGAATTTGGCTCAGGAAGCAGGTGAAAGGATATTTCTCTTTTCACTTGTATGTGTATACTGCTGTATATGCTGACTCCCACCGTGCAGTTTTGTACTACTCTGTACCCTGTGTGACCTCTTGTGGGCGTGTGGACGAGCTATCGATCTCCAAGTTTTGGTCTCTATGATATCCACTCGGATACAGCATCACTTCACCTAAGCTCTCCCCAGACTCCCCCGACCATCAGCTCAGATCTCAGCCATTAATCGGCATGACAGACCCTCAGTTTACTTAAGGTGGTAGTGTTTGTGTGCCTTTGACTTGAATTCGATCAGTGTTTGTTTGTGTGCTTTACTTAGGGGAAAAGAGGGAGTGTGTCAAGCAAGAAAGACGAGGACTGTCTAGCGATGTGATCATCGTGTATCTCTTGTCTTCTTCTAATAGTGAGGTTTTATTTGCATGTTTATGTGCATCTTGTGTTTGTGTGTGCATGTGACTTGCATGTCAGCATGCATTCCTGAAGCGTGACTGCAGGGCTGTTTTGCACTTGAGCAGCTAAACTTTGTGAGGAGAGAAACTCAGAGAATCAATGTGGCACGACTGTGCTTTGCTCCTCTCTCAGCCTCCTGGGAGAGTGGGCATGTCAGGCCTAATTATGCCTTCCCAAATCAAACAAAATGGCTCCTGTTGGTTTCTACATCTCTCTGCTCCTCCCCCAAGCTTCATGTTGGTGTACATACAAAACAGTGCAACACATTCAGCCCTGGTCTTGAATATGTACTGCGTAAAACACCTGATTGGAAGCTATTTGATTTAAACCAATTGACATGAAATTATTTTAATTATTTTGATATTTTTAAACATTCATTGTGTCTTTACCATCTCAAATAGTGTTTAAATGTGTAAACTGAATATCTTTGAATTTTTAGTTTGGCAAAAGAAGACGTTACTGGGAACTTGTAATGGACAACTTTAATGCTTAATGACATTTCACGCATAAATGTAAATAATAACTAGGAGAATCAATAATGAAAATAATTGCTGCCAAAAAGTTTTACTTCATTAATATCTCAAAGGGAATTTGCCAAGCTGCCAGGCAATTGCAGAAATACACCAATGACACCAGACAACACAAATCCACAGTCCAAAAAAAATAAGAGCCATGACAAACGAAAAACAAACGAGCAATAATGATATAAAAACATCAATCATCACAGATAGAAGTTGAGGATTGAGATACAGGCTATACAAACCACACTGCAGTGCAGAATTACAATGAAACATCACCTGCCTGTGTCTAATGGAATAAAAGTGAAGCACAAAGCAGGAAAGATCGTGTCAGTATGGTGTTAAAATGAACAGTAGATAGAAATGTATGGCAGGTATGACTCTGGTGAACCCTGTGTTTCTGTTTTGATTAATGAATATCCGCTTTTTCATCTTCTGAGTGTGTAGTTTGCATGCTGGTTAGCTCGGCCTCGGGCTGGATGCTGTTTGGAGGAAGAAGGCTTATCAAGACAAGTGACAGGTGTTAGAGTGTGATCTTGACCTGGTGAGGTCCCTGAGGGCAGGATTAGTAATTGTTTTATGTACTTCTGGGCAGAAAGTTATATTATTATCAGGCCTGCTATACTGCAGCTATTTGCACGGTAGTGCAATCCATATTAATGTCTTGACAAAGATGGAAAGAAGATTTACAGTAGACTCCTACAAAGGTAAAAACATCTGTTCGGATTTGATATTAGGATTAAGATATTTATTTTGAGATATTTTAAGACCAGCGTGAAGGGTGTAGTTACTGATTGTAATTGTAAACCTTCCTACATGTACATTTAGTCAGCTAACACTTTTATCCAAAGCAACTTACAAAAAAAGGAAACAAGATCAGGATGTATCAAGATACAGTGTGACAAGGACAGCAGCAATATTGCAGCAAATACTACTTACATTGAATCAAGTGACATGTCCAGTTACTCAGAGAGGTGGAGCTTCAGGAGTTTTTTGAAGGTAGAGAGGGACAAACCTGCACAGACGAGAAAGGTTTAAATTACCCTCAGTGTTCAGGTGGTAGAGCCAGGCGTCATTCATTGGTACATATTGCTGTATACAGAAATTTAAGTACGGTAAGTGGGACTACTTTGTCGGCAAGCATTAGTGATTTGATTTGGTGATTTCCGAGCATGAGTGATGAACTATGGTGGCTGTGAAAGGCCTCGTCCAGTGTTTAGTTTGTCTGTTTCTTTGAAACATGGTGGACTCACAGTGTCTGCAGGTATAAAACATATTCTGTTAATAGATGCACCTAAATCTTAAACATCTTTTAAGATTTAGTTTAAAATAATATTGAGTTAAAGATAGCATTTTTTGCATTTGGATGTTCATCAGTCATTGGCATCATCGGCAAGTCAAAATGTACACCTGAGTTCATCACAAACAGATAATTATCACTAGAAAAATGTGAAAAACAACTTGTGTTGTAAAAATCATGTGACATAAGATGATAATGTCATAAGATCTCAAAACTGAAGGGATGTCATGTAATAGACCGCGAGCTAGCTGTTTTTCATTTTATATTTGGAATGACTAAAAAAAAATTTAATTTCTGACTGTTAAATGAGGTGAGAACCCAGACCCTCTGTGGGAGGATAGAAACACTGTCGGCTTGTCTGCTCTGAGAGCTGCAGCAGTAATCAGTAACAGTGATGGAGCTGATGTCAGATCTACTTGTTTCTGTTAACAATCATAACTGAAATCAACTGCAGGCTCTTTACTGAAGTGTTGTACAACGTAAATACCAGAACAAGCCTCTAGGTTCCTGGTTTGGTTGTTCTGGTATTTACAGCTCTGATAGAAGGAAGCTGGAAGAAGAGCGTCTTGTTATTACAGCGACCCACTGGTGATCGAACATGAATATTTAATTATTGTTAAGATAAAACATCAGTTAGAGGCAAGGAGGTTACTTAGGTTACTTATATATTTTGACTGTTAGTGTTGAAGAAAGAAACAGCATTTTGTTCTGCATAAAATATCTGGCTGACACCAGTGCTGCATTTAGTAGTTACACTCGCCTTCAGCCCTTTGTATTATGTAACAGCATACATGCACATGCTCACATGACGTATGCTCAGGCTGATAATTTTAATATGTTGGCACTTTACAAGTAGCTGCTTCTGATTTAGAAATTTCTGTTGGTGGTCTGTGCAAAGATGATCTATTATTAATATAGATTTCTGGAAAAACAGCACAATGATGGAATTAAATAAATCACAACTCAGTTGCATTTTTCAGCAAAATATCAAGCTATCAGTGAGATTTGCCACCTGATCATGGATATATTTACTGGCACCTAATTCATAACAATGCAATGCACTGTGGGTTATCTCTCGATTGATCATCGACTCAGTGAGTTTACTTCAGTTTTTCGGGCAAATGGAACAACATTTACGACAGCGGCGGAGATTTAACAAGGGCATGTTGGACGATGAGCATAGTTTTCAAATTTGAAAATGTATTCTCATCCTTATTTGTGACCTATAAATAGCTCTTGTTGAGGATTGATGTGTTTTGGCTGTGACTGTCTCTTGTCTTTCTGCTGCACATTGCATTATAAGAAAAATGTCCTTCAACAACACACTAAGGATCTGCTGATTTGTGGGCATTGTAGTGGCATAGTGGAGAAGATGCATATCACGTATACTGCAAAGTCCATTATTTTAGTTCAGCCTCTGTTTGATGTCACCCCATTTCTCTCTCAACTACACAGTATAGTCAGCTATTAAATGTATAAAATCAAATTATTTTAGTATGTGTAAATATAAAGTAAATTTTGGATGATATTATTTGGAAACAGAACCAGTATTTCTAACTAGTATAGCTATAGTGTATTTGCTAGTGTATCTGCTTCTTTTGTGTTCCTAAGCAACAAATCCTACCCACTGTCCATACATCTCTCTCTGTAAAGCAGACGTCCATCTTATGCTGTTTCTGATAAAAATAGAAGTTTTTACATGGTTAAAGGTACAGTATGTAAAATTGTGCAGAATATTGATATTGGGCGGTTAAAAATGGGCACAGCAGCCCAAATTCAAAACACAGAGCGTGTCAGAGTCGTCTTTTTGATTAAAACCCACTGAAATAAAACAGGAGCGTTTGGTCCTTCTGGGCTCTGAACGGTCTTTATCTTTCAAATCATCTCATATTTACCGTATTTTACCATGTGTCTGCTCGTGCAGCTTTTTAGGTCGACCAGAATCTCTCAATCTTCACTCCGTTGATCCGCTTTGTTTGCTTCCATGGCTGCTTGTATTTTAAATGGAACATTTGGAACATGGAAGCTTGTATTTCAGTACAGCATGTTTCCTTTAATCTCTGGAATTTTCCAAAAACTTTCCATGGGAATATATACAGAAAAAAATACTGCTACTGCAGGGCTGTTGAGGCCACGCCCCCTATATGTACAGATGATTTCTGCAACCCTGGATCTGAGCACAAGACTATTGAAGCCACACATTTGAGCCTGTGGACTACATAAAGTGAAGTAAGCATTTATGTTTCACTTGCAAATAGCACATAAAAATGTATTCATACAGTAGATAGGTTAAGTTAGATGCTAAATAAGCTATAGCTAGCATCATTTCATTGACCATTTTTGAGATCTTATCATGATGGTAGCTTAACCCCCAATTTCCAGTTAATTCCCATAAATGTCCACATTTCCCATGGAAAGTTTCCAATTTGGAATATTTCCAAAATTCTTAACTTCCCATGCAAAGTTAATGGAAATTTATCAGACATTTCCCACCAATTCCAATTTTGCAACCCTAGATGTCACATCATATTCATTTTATGATTTAACACAGTAAATATCTTACATATTGTACCTTTACACAAACTCAACAGATTGGTGAGTCTGAGGTGCAGTTGAGCATCGCCATCAAGTCCATTAAAATCAAGTGAATCGTATTCTGTTAGGGGTCGGGCTATTGTAGGGGGCAAAATGGCAGACTTTTGCAAAGGTAGTTCTGCGTTTTGTGTAAGAAGGGGAGCCAAGTCTTTTCTCCCTTTTAAAAAAACTGACTGGGTTGTCTCATTTTACAGTTTTTTAGGCTGGTAGACACTCCAGAGACTCAAATGTATGTACACACGCACTGAAAACGTGAGTTTTTCATAAAATCTCCCTTCTAACCTCAAACTGCTCCAGTGGAGCTGCTCAGCAGATCAGACTGTGGTTGTACCGGCGTGAATGTGTAACTGTGTGCTTGTGATCAGGGCGTTGGGGAAAAAAAAAAAAGAGAGCAGTGAAACTTTCCTGAATAAATAAAGGTGTAAAACAAAAAAAAAGCCTGATGTTCACGGTCATGCAGTCAGAGCCATTTATTGCCCAATGGTTACACAGTTGTTTATATCGTACAGACTCACTGCTTTCTCCACAATTGTATCCGAGCAGTATACTGAACACTCAGCGGGAGCACAGTTAACTCACCCAGCAGTAACAGAGCATACACATACTACGAGATATTGAACATATGAATTCGGCAGACAAGCCCATAGAGACCCGCTGTACCATCGCAGTGTGTTGATTAATAAGGTGGATGCTGCCAGCAGCTCCACAAGTAACAGCAGTTTGTGTTTAGCAGCTGCTGCAGGGAGGAATGTGGAGCTGACAGCTTGAACAGGCCACTGTGTTGAAGCGTGGTATTGGGGGTCAGAGGAGCAGGAAATCAGCTGACGGTCAGTTGATTGGCAGGGATAGTATGTGATCTGCATGGACTAATGATCACTGGGCAGAAGCTTCACTGATTACTGTCTGCCTTGATGAGTTTGTGATTCATCACGGGCCCTCATCTTTTTCCCCTGATGCGCAACAGATTTTGGAAATCCATAAAACTGTCTTCCCCAGAATTTTTTAACTCTGACGTTGTTACATTTGCTTATTTGAAGAGTCAGCTGCTCCCAGCTGAGTACTCATATCATAAGCGTGTGTCTCTGTGTTGGTGTTTGTTTATTTCTTGTTTTCCAGACCAAACCTTACCCAAGACGGTGCTCAGGGCATCTTTGCTGGCGTTGGCAGCTGTGAGCGTGTGCATATGAGTGTGTGTAACCTCGGTTTGACATCCGCTGCTGCTGCGTTTCACAGTATTTCTTCCAGTGACGTTTACACAAGGTCAAACGGGGAGAGCATCTGGTGGACGAGATGCAGAGTATTTGAGGAATGTCAGAGAGCATCTGGGTGCACTCACTCACACTCAGACACATATACAAATATTTTCACAAACAAACATTTATTTCTTACTCTAACAGACAGTCTCTCAGACACACAAACACTGGCCATACAAATGCACAAACACTCCAGTGCAGTAACAGCAGCAGCAGATAGGGGCTGCTGCAGGACCGTGGAAGCTCTTTAGCCAATCCGCTGGCAGGTTGTTTGGAGCCTGGCTTCCCACTGGCACATCTCCTTTATCCTTTCTTTTCTCCCGGTCGTCGTCTCTCTCCATCTTTCCGCGTCTCTCTGCATCTCCCTTCCCCCTTCAACCTCGTCTTCTTCTCTGGGATTAAAATTGGCTGCAGCCAGGTGCTGTCTCTGTGTGTGTGTGTTGTTGGACCAGCGGTGGAGAAGCAGAGGCAGGAGGGAGGACAGCGAGGTTTAACCGAGACGGAAGATGTGCGGCGGTTGGTTACAGGGCTAGAGGACGCCTGGGAGGACAGGCTGTCTGTGGATGTATGCCTGTGGAGAACGGACTGCTTTTATCAACATCTGGGTTCGCTGCTGATGAGGTGCCTGGTCTGCACTGCCTTTCTCTTCACCCTGTCTGCCTCTCCATCTGTCTGTACATGTATCTGTGTGTGTTGTTGTGCATGTATAAATATGTGTGTGTGTGTGTGTGTCGGTATCTGTGCATGTCAAACATATGGCCTATGGCTGAATTCATGGCTCAAACTGCGATGAGGCCACTCATATTAATCCTTTGTTTTCTGGCTCTCTCCTCTCCTCTCCTCTCCTCTCCTCTCCTCTCCTCTCCTCTCCTCTCTTTGCTGTTTTTGTGAAGCAATTCACAGTGGTTCACAGCCTCGCTAAAATGGTGTCAGTTTACATAAGATGTTATTCCAAAAGGATTAATTATTGCAGTATCACACAGTCACCTGTGTCAGCGTCATACATACAGGTATCCGCCTGTGCGCTGTGATCCCATGTAAAGGTTTTCCTCTCTGATGGCACGCTGTATGTTCTCTTTGACGGGTGGGCGCTGCATTAATCTGAAACCAGTAGGCCGAATGCTGTCAAGTCGATTTGGCAGGAGGTCGCTAGAGTATGCATGAGTGAGACGGCATGTATTTCATTTGTAAATGCATGACATGTAACCTCATCCCTCATGCTGTCGGATGTGATAGTCTTGCATACCAGATGTTGTGTGGACAATAAGTTCTCCTCCTCTGATCCTCCTGGGCTTCTTTGGTTTGGGATGAAAGGAGGAGAAACATTTTCATACAGCGTGTGTGCAGCACAGATATGTGTGTGTGTGTTTGTCATTTATTCTACCGTGTTTCAGTTCAGTGTCTTAATGAGACAGAAAAACAGAGATTCGGTGGTGTGAGCTTCTGTCCTCTGTAGGTCTTTGTCACCCAACCTGCTGACACCGCATATTTAGCCCCGAGGGGGATCACTGGTTTATCATGATGTGTGTGTGTGTGTGTGTGTGTGTGTGTGTGTGTGTTTGTTTATGTCAGTGTGTGTGTAGTAGCCTCTGGTGTTTTGCTTAGGTGTGAAAATCAGTGCAAGCTCTTAATCTGATTGAGCCATATTCAACCACGTTTTTTTCACCCTCAACATGAAGTCCTCTCCTCCATCATCATCTTCAGTCCTACTCTTCACTGTCTGATAGTTTTTACAAGCTGTACATTCACTATCAGCTTGTTCCAACCCGTTGTGCAGGCAATATAATGTTGGCACAGAGAAAAATATTTATAAAGGATTTTTTTATGGCTGCACCATTCAGACAAACTTGTGTATTCAGCCTGACATGTTTGGTATCTTTGGAAACTTTCTGTGAGTTTGAGCGATATTTGACAGCCGGCTGCTTGTTCTTGGAGTGAAATGATTTCGCTTGTGCCACAATTGATCTAGAGCTGGTCTTTTAATGTCTTGAAACAAAAACCCAGTAAGATTTTTGGTGGTCACGCCAACAAAATGTCACTTAACTTGCCAGACTTGGGTGTCAAACAAAAGCAAAGCGCTGATGTCTCTCTCTTTCTCTCTCTTCCTGTGTTTGTGTTCAGGGGGGGTGGTTGACAAGGATTTGCGGCACTACCTCAACCTACGCTTCTCCAAAGGATCAGTGGACCACGACCACCAGCAGATCATCAGAGACAACCTCTACCTCCGCACCGTTCCATGTGAGTCCACTCCTCTCTCTGTCCTCGCCTCAATCACTCCTTCAATCTTTCTTTCACTCCTCTTAGATCTTCTCATCTCCCCTGTCTCACTGTGCCTGTAATTGTCTTTTTCATTGTCTTTCTTAGATAGATTGTTAGATCTCCCCTCTCTTCCTGCCTCCGCCTCCTCCTCCTCCTCAGCTCATTTCTCTGTTTTAGTTTCTCCTCCTCACCCTCAGGACGTTGCCCTTTTTTCAACACACACATGCTCTTTCTCTCTCCGTCTCTTGCCGTCTATCGTTGCTTCTTTACCCTCGATCGTCCGGCTGCTGAGCTCTCAGCCTGAGGTTTCCACGGCAACCACCCTCTTGTCTCGAGGCTTGCGTTGCCTTGGCGCCCTACCCCCTTCAGCACACACGCTAGACATGCACAACACACACACAAACACACACACACACACACACACACACAGATATACAAAGATAATAACACGTCACTCTCTCGGAAGATGTTTCTTTTATCTGTGTGTGAGAAAATCTGAAGGCTGGACACGCGCATCCTCATACAGATGCTGTCTGGATGCCTGTGGGGGGCATGCGCGTCTGTGCTTACATTGTATTATCAGTGTACCTGTTGGGGGACAATGTCATCATAGTGATTGACATTGAAAGGGTGCCGTCCCCAGCAGCTCCTCCTGCTGTCAATGCACCAAGCAGCTCATGAATCAGCTTCTCTGGAGACAAGCTGCTCTGATGCTTGACTGTGCAAATTACATGTTACTCCTTTCATGCAGCATGTGGATGTGTGATCTGATGACTGTTGAAGGGCTTTGTACTCATCTGACATGTTTCACTACCTTCTGTTAATAACCTCAGTCATGTTGTCTGGGTGTTTTGCTAACGTTTGAGCGAAATCAAGTTGCCTTTTGGCTGTTTGTGAATAGACAGATACCATGAGAAAGCAAAGCTAGGATTTGACGTCATTGGTAGTTGTTCTTGCGTTGGCTGAGCACTTCTACTACACTAGATGTCCTCTGCCGGTGTGTTCAGCCGCTGACACAGAAGCCATTGTTAAATACGCTCCCACAGCTGCACATTTCCTGAGCCTCTCTCTCCTTTTTCACTCTCTCCTGTCGTCTTCTTTCACCCTTCTCTCTTTCTCTTAAGTCCCCCCTTGCCTCCCTCTCCCTTCTCTCCCCTCTCTCTCTCTGCTTCTTTGATTTCTTTTGGTCATCACATTTTCTCTCCCTTTCAATTTTAACTCCAGACGGCCCACTCTCCATCTCTTTTCCTCTACCTTTCCCAGCCTGTTGGCTGTGTAATAGTGCAGTGAAGGTGGACTGACAGGGTGATGACTGAGGTGACAGGGACTGGCTGAGGTTCAACACTGCAGGTCCTTACACACTTCAGCCCTGTTGAGGCCAAAAGAATGAAACGGGCCCTCTTTTGGTAGTGTGAACCATAGTTTTATCACCACTTTTCAATTATAGCTGCCTTCCAGCTCTGTCTCTACATGAGAATGGAGAGACAGTTATTCTGTGTGATGTGTGAGCGGTAATGCCATCCCCATAATTAACTGCCTATCACTTAACAAAGCTGATAGAGTGTAATGAAGATTATAGAAACTCATAGACCTCCTGCACTGCAGCTTTGAATCGTATGCTGAATGTTTTAATGACATTTAAATGCATGTCATATTACAGCGATTCCCCAAATTTGCCTTAATCCCACCGACCTGATTTGATTTGCTTTCAGTCAGCAGGTCATTTCTGACGGCTGCTGTTTCATATACTGTACATTGGATGTATAACTTCCTGGAAGTCTGAGACAACACACACAGAAACAGGCGTTGCTCAACCATCAGAGTGACACAGCGTCAGACAGGAGAAGAAAAAAACAGGGAGGATGGTTGTGGGTGCTGTGCTGCTCGTGCCCGGCAGGCTGTTTGTTGTTGTGGTTTGGAGCGTTATAAAATCAGTGTTTTTTCTCCCGTGTCTGCAGCGCTCTGACCATGCTGTCAGCGCGAGTCTGTCAGCTTGAAAAGCAGACGCCACTCTGCATCACAACATGCTGTCACGCTTGAAGGACGTGGGAGGAGGTGTGTTTGTGTAAGTGTGCGTTCATGCCACTAGAAAGCTCACATGTTGACATCAACTCCTGCATCTTGTTACATCACTTGGCTCAAGTATCGGCCGTTTTCCCCCCCAGAAAATATTGACTTCAAGGTGGAAATTCACCTCCTGATATTAATATTGGTAATGGTTGCATTACTGCTTCCAGGCTGCCTGCTGTGCTTGCTTTGTCTTTGCATGTGAATGTTTCTTCTTCACGTGCATTCACACTTCAACAAACACTAGCAGGACTGCTAGTTTAAGGACATAAACATTTTTTTTCACTCGAATGGGCACTAACACTAATTGCAGACTGATACAAAGATATGGTTAAACCGGATCGTGCAAGAGTAAATCGATAGTCGCAAAACGTGTCAAGAGAATCTGGCAGGGATGTGAGGGGAATAAAAGCTTAAGATAGTCGTAATAGTGTGCAGGTTGAAGCAGTAGATAAGCTTGTCACTGTTTGATACTCGACCACTTCAGAAAATTAGTGTGAGCGTCTGCCAGAGCACCTGCTGTTGAGGAATTCAGAGTTTTAGATGTTTCTGCTCTCTGCATATGAACCGTGTGAGGGCCACTTTGATGTGAGGAGAGCTGAGAGTGCAAGACAGTGAAATGGGGCTAAACGAGAAGATCTGGAAAATGATATAGGGGGAGCCAGAGAGGGGCGAGGGTTGATGATGGATATGGACACAATAAAAAGGTTCTGGGAGAAGATGGAAAAAGGGAAGGACAGGAGGGGAGGTGATAAAAAGGATCAGCAGGGGAGAGATGAAGGGGGAAGAAGAGAGCGAGGACAACATGGAGGGATGAAGAAAAACGTAGGGAGCAGAAGGGCGAACGTGCACTGAATAGGGGTAAAACAAGATATGAGAGAGCCTTATAAGTTATTCCTCGGAGAACCATCTCCTCCCCACCCCTCAGAGGCATCAGTAAAAGGCTCTATAAATAGCTTCAACAGTGAGCCGCACGTTTCTCTGCTCAGATAGCCTATAAATACATGCAGCTTCTGTCACTTCACGTCCTCTACTCTGGACGTATGCTGCCCCACAGCTTCACAGCCTCCAACAGGGAATCCTCTTCTGGAGAATGCCGAGGAGGAGAAGCAGATGAAGATGTTGATGAGGGAAATGGCCAAGATGTTTATGATGGCGAGAGGGCTGATGGACCCGCTGATAATGATAGCAGTAATGAAGATGGCTATCGTGATGATGTGAGGAAATTTGTGGAAAATGAAACCTTTTAACCCTGATGGAGGAGGTTTTAATGGCCAGTCCTGTTAATGAAAAATGTATGCAGTTTATTAATGCAAATGCTCACAGGAACATTAGTTTGTCTTTGCAAAATGCTTCATATTGCTTGAAAGAACAGCTCATATATTGTTTTATTTCCAACAATATTGCAAGCTAAATGTTATGTCAACAGTTATACTGTATGTAGATGCATAAATGTGCCTTAGTCTTGGAAGAAGTAAATCATTTCTTGATGAGGTATAGATTGTTATAATTTTTAGCCAACTTTGCAGTAATGGTGCATCCACTGTGCATACATGTATAGTTAAAAACAAAGAGTAATTTATATAGTCTGCAGTAAAAACCAGTATGCTTAATACAGTCAGTCACAGGTGCAGGTGTTTTTCACTAAACCTCACCAACTAGGGACATCCGTGATTAGTCAACACTCTCCAGAAATACAAGTCAGTTAAACTATCCATCCATTTTCTGCAACCATTTATCCTCATTAGAGTCGCAGGAGGTCATCTCAGCTGGCATTGGGCAAACACTCTGGACAGGTCGCCAGTTCATCACAGGGCACAACCATCCATTCACCTTCATATTCACACTTATGGTCAATTAACCTCCTCGAATACCTGGAAAGAGACCACGCAGACATGCAGAGAACATGTAAATGCTTGATGTCAGTGCTAACTGCTGCACCACCGTGCTGCCCTGTCAGTTAAACTAATTATTTGTATTTTATTAATGTTTGATCTAAGTTGTTATGTAGCTATCCCACTAGGCAGGCAGGCACCACACTAATACCCAGGCTGGTTGTATGAGGTGTCATTTTTGTCCCACTTAAAAGTTAAGTTATGGTCATAACATTTGTTATTGTGGTCTGTTTTGGGATTCTAACAGCTAAATTTAACTCTCGCCTCATCTAACCTCTCACAACAAATTGGTTTGAGATGGCACAAACTATTTGTATGAAAGTATGTGTTAGTTTGTAAGTTGGCATTAAGCAGAGAGAAACTGCCAATCACATTGGAAAATAGCTGTCAGTGATTGTTTACCATTATCCTCTGTGACTTAACATCACCGCAATGCCATGTCGTCTACATTTGAGATGCACTTTCCAAGTTAATCCAGCCAGCAGTCCAAAATATCTAGAATAAAAACCGGAAAGACATCCATGAGGGGTTTTATTTGTCTAATACCATGAGCTGTGACTTAATTTTCTTCATAAGCACTTACTGCGTTGTCCGACAGGAAGATATTTTCATGTTTACGATTTCAGTAGTATCCCAACAATATTTAAATGCACAAATGTAACAAACTACCCTTGCATCAAATGTGTGTAAGAGCATATACTGGGGTATCTAAGAGAGTTATTTATGAAGTCTAGCTGTGTGTGCTCAAATTTGACTTTTTCCTGAGCGCTAATCAACTCGTAACTTTCAGTTAATCCTAAAAATATCTCCATTGTTTATGGATGGTGAAGAAAATAAAGGTTCTTGTAGACTGAGATTTTGAACCTCCTATGATCAATCAGTCAATTTATGTGCAGTGTACAGTGACATTAATGAGCAGTTTTTTTATATAGATACTTTTTTCTATAAAAATATATTGTTTTTGTGCTTTGTTTGAATATTTTTCAAGATAAAAAAATGCAAATTACTCTGTAGAAATACACTGATGCTGGTGTTTGAGCTTTAGTTGAAATTAAATAAATTATTTTAATAGCTTTTAGTTGATTTGTTTTATAACAAAATCCCTGTTGGTTTAGTCATTAGAGTAATGTGTGAAGAGTTTTTAAAGTGTGTACTGGGATTTTTAAAATGATTCCTAGCAATAAAACAAATTGCCTTAACTTGTCATACTTAAGAGTAAAGAGCTTTCAAGAGTTGAAAAATAAAATCAGTCACCAAGCAGTCAAAATTCAAGTAGCCATTGTGTTAAAGCCTTATATCTTCCTTTTCTCTGCCTTCCTCACACTCATTCTCACATTCGGACAGGCTTGTTTGTGGCTCGGACAGCATGGTCGACTTTGTGCTGTTGTAGCAAAGTTAGACTTCATTCATTATGCTATGTGGTGGACAAAACCTAAACCACCAAACAAATATTCAGTCCATGTATGTGTTGATTTGCTCAACATGCAAAGGAAGTCGTCGCCGCAGTGAGCCACCAAACTCTCCCACCTTCATCTGTGTTTGATGTTAAATTTGACTAACCGAAGAATAATACATGATTTATGCATCCAAGAATGTAGGTTAACACCCACAGTAGTTATAAGTTTAAATATTGTTTATAGATTGCTGATTGTTTCATGTTTATGCTTACTCATATGGATGTGAGTGGGCCTAACTCTAATGTTGTACTGTGACTGATGATGATGGAGGTGATGGTCATTATTTGAGGACGTTTGCTGGTTATGAAATTGAATGAGATGATAAAGAAACCATTGATTCTGTGTGTTTCTGTGGCAGATTGATTGTGTATGTGCACAAAAACCTCTGTGTGAATCCACATGTACATATGTGTTGTTTTAAACTTGTTGCGCTGATTATTCTGTTTGTGTGTGTCGAGATTTAATAGGCTTAGCTGATAAATAATGAAAGTGTGTGCGTGAGAGAGAAATACATCATCCCCCAGGGACTCTCTCCTTAAAGGGGTGATTTGCCTGCTGGCTTGCTCTTGTTAAAGGGCTGGCTGACATGCTTTGATGTGGTTCTGTGCTCCCTGCAGTTTGATTGGCATGCTGGATTAATGTTGTTCCACAGATGAAAGAAACTGTGAGGGAATGATATGATTTTTATGAAATGAAAATGGCAAATATTGAAGGTGATTAATGAATTGGTTATGTTCGCAAAGTGCTTTCCACATTAAGCTCTGGACAGGTGTCATCTCGTGTCTTTTTCCTCTCCTCGGTTTGATCCTCTCACTCGGCAGCTAATCACAAGGTTCTCCTGAAGCTTTTTATATTTGTGTTCCTGTCTCTAGCGTTACGTCTCCTCCTCCTCACCCTCCTCACCCCGTCTGTGTCTGTACTACCTCTTAAGATCAGTGCAGCGATGAGCCAGGTGCTTGTCCTGTGATGGTCATTGAGCGTTGACACCTCAATTGTTTACTCTGGTCAATCTTTACCTCATCACTCAAACACACATACACACACACTGCATGCATGCAAATACTACATACTAGCTCTGTGTGTGAGCATCATCATGACCCCCACTGTCGTTCTGCGTCAGGCAGCTCTGCAGTCTAATAAAGGTGCTTTTCAGCCTATCAGGGCTGATTTCCATCAGTACAGGGGTAATTTCTCAATGTCACCCAGGCAGCAGCTCCGCCAGACGCCGACCAACCGAGCAACACAGTTGTCTTTACAGCTGCTAGTGGACCTGACAGACAGACACTTAATGAAAGAAACTTCTTTACGCAGCTGTTTCTAACCTGAATAAAATCTGTGCTTACCATGTTTCATTTCTGTTACTCATATTTTGTCCTTTTCATATAAATAGTTTCCCAGCAGACATCTATAAAATTGCTTGTTTTGTGTGACCAAATGTGAGTCACACTACACAGATAAAAGCATCAGACGCTTAAATTGGAAAAGCTGGAATCAGACTTTTTTTTTTTATCTTTCTGTCTGTCTCGACCAACTATTTGATCAATCAAACATGACACATTATAGTTCAACATACTGGCAAATACTTGGAGTCTTTATGGTAAATATGAATCAGGAGATATTTAACTTAGCTTTGCATAAAGACTGCAAACAGGGGAACAGTTAGCCTGGCTGTGGCCAGGTGTAACAATATTTCCCAACACCTCTGAAGCTTACTGATTAACTAGATTGTTTTGTCTGTGAAAAAAATTTAATTTGCCGTTTTACAGCTTGTTGTACGCTGTGCTATTTCTTGGCCGAGCCCAGTCACTTCCTGGAGTTTCCTCTGGTTGCCTGGCAACTGCTCATAGCCAAAAATTAATCTTGCACATAACCCCCCGTTGCACCACAACATGTCCTTTTATTTACTTTGGTTCCTGTATGAATTGAACAAACAAGATATGCATCAATTAGTGAGTTTTTGAGGTGCTGGCAGGCAGAGTTAGCGGTCCCTCTTGTTTCCAGTGTCAAACTAACCAAATGTTTACCGTACTGAGAAGATTTCTTTTTTACCTCTCAGCAAAAATGGAGTTTTTTAATTGAGTTTTCTACTTTACACATCGACAGGTCATACAGAAGTGGCTTTATATAACCAGTTGACCAGATGTTGTCTGCCTCCAAAGCATTGAAACTCTGTCTTTCATTAGAAGCACGCTGGACGACAATGTGTACTTACTACAATCTGCTTTTCACTCTTAAACTTAGTGTATCTGTTAATTAGCGAGAAGCCCAATTTCACATCCACTGCACGCACTGTCACTGCTGACTGTGACTAGCCTGAATCTATGGAGGTAGAGTATCCCCTGCCCCAGGAGTGATTTACTCTGCAGAAGGGATATCCAAATCCCAGCCTGCAGCCCCCATCGGAGTCAAACCTGTTTTCTTAAACACCACCTGAATAACTCTGTGAAAACCAGGTGTGACTCTCCAGTGGCCAAGCTGTGACAGTAATTGATTGATGAAGTGCAAGGAAGCGAGGAGCACAGACCTGCAGCTCTGCAGAGTTAAAGGGCTCAAACTGAAGACCCGTGCGACTGTAACTAGTAAAACGGCTACGTATGCAAAACGGCCGAGTATCTGACATAAATGTTATTTTTGTGCAGCTAATGTAGATGTTGCGGCTTGTTACCATGGCAAGGCGGCGTTGCCAGGCACTGACGTGTTGTCGTGGTAGCAGACGCTCCTGTCAGAGTGTTGCCATGTTGCGTCTCTGTATCTGTAGCCTGGGCTTTGTAGTGTAAATAAGGATGCCTCTGTGTGTATGTGTGCGTGCATGTGTGCTCGATCATACCTCTCCTATAGACCTGCTGTCACGTCTGCCAACCGAAAACAGAAGGAAAAGAAGGAGGAGGAGTTGAACAGTGAAAGTGAATGAGACGTGAGACCAAAGTGCGAGACGGAGCTTGAACGAGAGACAAAAGAAGAGAGGAGGATAACGAGGGAAAGAGGGAGCAGATTAAAAAAAGACAGTGAGGGAGGAATGGGGACAGAGAGAGCAGCAACAGAGGAACGAATGGATAGAAGAGCAAGGAGGTAAACGCAAGGAAAGAAAGAAGATGGATAGATAGATAGATAGATAGATAGATGGATAGATAGATAGATAGATAGATAGATAGATAGATAGATGGATAGATAGATAGATAGATAGATAGATAGATAGATAGATAGATAGATAGATAGATAGATAGATAGAGCTGGGTAAACAAGTTCAGGGTTTTGAGGACTGTATTTTTTTGTTTGTAAGTAAGTTTTTGTTGTGATGTTTTGTACGTTATTTTATACACTTACCAATATTTTATTGTGAAATATGTGAAATAATTAGAACCCATGGGATCGTTACTGAAATTTAGAGAGGTTTGTGCTCAGTTGCACAACACGTACACATGTAGTGATGAACCTACAAAAGCATCCAGTACGGTTTAACGAGGTTATACAAACTGCAGCATGTCTCAGTTCAGATGAAAGGACGTGGATTTCCACCACCATATGCTGCTTTTTTAGGTTAGGTTGGACATACATTAAGCCCAGAGGACAGGTGTGCTATCAAATCTGTACCTGCATGTTTGAATCCTCGTCATTCAGTCCACCTGGGGATTATTGTGAAAGAGCGTCACGCCTGTTCACCTTTTTGAGAATATTTTTAGTTACTGTTAGATTTGGTGTTACCTTTGTCTCTGCAACAAATTCCCTCTAACTCCCAGAGCAGAGCCTGGTGGCTCTGATGGATGATACGCTGGAACCGAGAGGGGTTTGTTGAGACAAACACAATCCGTATATGTGCGCATTGAGACACAGAGCTGGAAGCTCAGGTGGGACAATGTGTGGGTCTAGTTTTTTTTTTCTCCAATTAACATATGCTTGTTCATGTGTCACAGCTACAAATACAGTCAGTCATTTTTTAGCAGTGAATCTCAAAACTCTAGAGAACATAATCATCACATAGCTCCGTGTCTATAGCTCAAAGCATTAACTATTAATATCAAACGCACACTTGCCCCCCCACCACCATCACCTCCACATTCCCACACATACTCGCGAAGCAACTGTATCATTTGACCACCTTCCCCCACCCCTTATTATGATAATCAGTCCATTGATAGTCTATTTTTAGCTCTGAATTTCTCCCCCGCTCTGCTTCTCCCACTTGGTGACTTCCTGTCTAATTATACAAACATGCGTACGAACACACGAGCATGTTCTCCAGCTCACTGTGGATGCACAGCGAGGTTAACCAATCGTGATTTCTCTCATTCTCTGTGGCTGTCTCTTTCAGTTTTTCTCTGCTTGCCACTCTTCTGCCACTCTATTATTTAGCAAATGTCTTTGTCCTCTTATCGTCTGACACCCAGCTGAGTTATTTCAAATATTTTAGCTTTTCCTCCAAATGGAATTTCCTTGTTATGTTTCTATGTAATCTCTTTCTTTTTTCCTCTCTCTCACATACACTCCCACCAATGTGAAAATACTCTGCAGCGCTCAGTCGTCATGGTCTGAGGCAGAAGATGTCTTCACCCCTAAAGTGGCACCCACAAAGCTTTTCTGTGGCTATTATAGATTTAAGTCATTTAAGTCATAAATCTCTGTGCCGCTCATACTGCTACTCGTAGCATCACCTTTGAGAGGTTTGGCTTCACTGGCTGATGGCAATGCGAAGACCATTTTTGGCTCACGGCCGACTTTATCCTTTATTAGCGAGAGCACGACATCCAATCAATAGGCAGCAGCAGCAGCAGCAGCGGTGGCGACAGTGTTTTTGGCTCAGGGGAAGCGTCTGTGCCTCCTCTCAGTACAGTCTGCTGCCATTTTTTTTTATTTAAGCACCTGCGCAGCTTGTCCTGCTCTGTTCAGCTCATTTATTAAAGCTCTGCTTAAGAGTTTATGTGGTTATGTACAAAAAAACATGAGGAGAAAATCCACTGAAGACATTTAAGTACTCATCCACAAGGCTTCATAAATTATGCATTGTATTAGTATCATTTTTGGCCTCTACTTGGGAGTTTTCCAGGATAAGAAAAAGGAAGTTGGTGAGAATAAAGATGCAGAGAGAGGAAGGTAGCAGCTGGAACAGAGTATGGATTTAGCTGGGGACAGGGTTTGTTTTAATAAAATGGGCTGCTTCACAGTTATTTAGTGGATGTTGCTAAGGGGGAGGAAGAACAGGTAATGTGGTAAGTTGAAATGTGTGAGAAGGAAGGAAGGAAGAAAAGAGGAACAGTCAGACTATCTGCCTATCTCAAGGCCAGATAGTCGATCAATATTCCCAGCTCACATCCAACAAGATGCTTTCTCTCTCTCTCTCTCTCTCTCTCTCTCTCTCTCTCTGCTCTGTTGGTGTGTCCAGTGAAGGAAGCTGTGGGAGAACACCATTGGCAGGTCATTAGTATTCCAGCAGGCTCTGCCTACTCTGGTGTGGGCAGCAGAATAATTTCATTCTGATCTTATAGATCAATAGCAGTACCCAGTGGAAAGCGACCGGTCGAGCCGCGGCGGTATTCAGAGTAGCGCTGCACATTCGATGGATGGTCCTGTTCATGATTAATTTTTTTGTTTAACATGCAGTGTAGTTCCTGGTTCGCTGGTCTGTGAAGCGTCTTCATGTTGGTATTTCTTTTAGAGGATGGCGGGTATCTGGGAGGGGCTGATATGGGGGTGGACAAAGTATCAGAAACATCTGATGATACAATGCAATCTCATTAAACAAGTCCTGAATGTACACTATCTTTGTGAAGCTTATAATGTAAAATATTTGCTTAGGCTGAGTCAGAGAAATGATGAGTCAACTCAGGAGGTGGGGAAGATATTTATTACTCCTTATGATATAATGCAATCCAATATATGAACTCGTAAACTAAACCTCCCAAAAATACCATGGAGCTTAATCAATACCTCTAAAACTGGTGAAAAACATTTAATACTTCACCGTGGTAGTGCTCTTGTTTCAAGCGACATCGTATTGGGTGGCCTAGAAGTAAAAACTTATTTGCAGGGTGTGGTGTGAAATGGACTGGCATGTGGGTTTCGGCATTGGCAGTATTGCAGACGCAGTACTGGATCATTGTGTGAAAGAGCTGGAAGGCAAAGCTCTTGATTATCCAGTCCATCTACGTTCCAACCGTCACCTATGGTGAGATCGCGGATACAAGTGGCCGAAATTAGCTTCTCTCTGTTGGGTGGCCTAGAGATAGGGTTGGATGAGCTTGGATATCAAGAGGGAGCTCAGAGTAGAGCCGCTCCCTCCTGGCCACCTTCCTTTGGAGGTGTTCTATACAGCCCATCTTGACTGGTAATGCCCCCAGGAAGAGCTGCAATGTGTTGCTGGGGAGAGGGAAGTCTGCTAAACTTACTGCCACCATGATGACCCCAGATAAGTGAAAGGAAATGGATGGTAAATGGGAAATGGACTGTATTTATATAGCGCCTTTCTAGTCTTCTGACCACTCAAAGCGCTTTACACTATATATCTCATTCACCCATTCACACCCATTCATATTCTGATAGCATTGGCTTCCATGCAAGGTGCCAACTGCTCATCAGTTTGAAGAGTTAACCATTCATACACATTCACACACCGATGGCACAGCCTTCAGGAGCAATTTGGGGTTCAGTATCTTGCCCAAGGACACTTGACATGACATGCAGACTGGAGGGGATCGAACCAGCATTGTTCCAATACTGATACTAGTGTCTATACACTGATCTGTTATCACAGCATTTATAACCCCCGAAATGGGACGCTATTGCTTCTCAGCAACTTCTCTCCCTTTTTTCAAAGTCATGACCTAATCTCACCTTACCTCGCCAACCCAAACTAGCAAAGACACTGAGTACTACTGCAGAGTAGAGTGCGCAATGTGTGCTGTGCTACTACTGGGAAATGACAACTACTGTTTCAGAGTGGTGAACAAGAGTTAATGAACGGTAGTGTAACGTTAGCCAGAGCTGCTAAATGTTTTTAACAATAAAAACAATAATAATAGTAATAACAGTAGAAAGTTCTGTGGCATGCCTCTGTGTGTATTTGTTCATGTTAGGGGTTCATCTGTGTTAGGCCAGCATCTCAAGTGTGGAAACATGTTGTTTTGTTTTGTTTTGCGGTTTTGGCTTGTAAACACGTCCAAGGCTGCCAAGTATTATTATTATCATCAACATTCATATAATAGTTCTATACAGGTCAGAAACACAGCCCGTCTGCAGCATTAAGACTTCTGTTCTGCCTCCATGTACAAAAACAACAACATCAGCAGTCGTAGAAATGATTATGAAACCATCCTGTTAACCCGTGGGACATCACACGTAGTCACATCTCTTGACAGTGATGCAAATCAACTGAATCAACAATATGGTCATATGCTGCTATATAAAGCCCTTTATGTGCATTCATGCCATTCATTCAGCATATTGAACTGAACTGAAGTGCTGATCAGAGTTGGAGTACATCGAATAATGTGGAATAGTGGCACACACTCTCACTCATACCTGTGGTGTTGTGGATTTACAGTGTCCCACTGAGCTGTGATCAGCTTGCAGAGGAGATTACTGTTGGCACAGTGGGCATTTTACCAGCATTTAGACAAAGACAAACACACACTCGAGTACACACCTGCAAACACACTGACAGAGATGAGCATACACACGCACACCTATACACACTGTATAGACAGACTATAGACGTCTGATGGTCTGTCATTGCTTCCTCACAGATTAGGTGTTGCTTAGCTGCCATCTCTGCTCCTGATGGTGAAGTAAATACAGTGGAGAGTGTTCAGTGGATGCACTACAGGAGCAAAGTGGTGACAGACGATCAATAGAGATCTAATGATTAAGATATCACACTCTGGGAGAGTTAGAGGATCCTGCACTCCACAAGATGACTAACCTCCCCGCTCACTCAGTGTTTGCACATCTACCATTGGCTCACACGTCAATTATGATATTACACTAGTATTGTATGTGCTCTATTCATATCTGAGAACACAGTTTTGTTTGGTTTTCTACAGTCTTGTCAGAGCTGCTGCTCAACTTTCCTAACCTTGAAGCACAAATTTTAAATTTCAGCCGTTCTGGCCGGCTGTTACCACAATGTCAGATCTGGTTGAAACCACGGGCCAGATCAATCCTACTTAGCTTAAACCAGACCGAGTCCTGGGAACAGCTCAGAGAGTGGACTCCCTCTCCACGCCTGGCCAATGACTGTTTCCAGGCATGATCAATGGAGAGCAGGAATCAACACCAACAGACTTCACTGAGCCTATAAGCTGAAAGTCCACTTGGCAGAGACATAAACACAGCACCTCATTAAACTTGAAATTCCCATTGCCGCCATCACACAGACGAGCTTCGACGCTGCGGCACTGATGGAGATCTCTAGAGCGTTGATGTAGGAAGGCTGTAATTGCTGCATGGTAATGTGGTGCCTCTGCATTCCTGCTGTTTCGACAATAATCCAATCGACACAGTATTGTGTGCTGTGTAAGGAGGTTTGAGTTATGCTTGGTAAAAGTGGCATATCGATTCACTCATTACTAAAACAGCACCGGATTGGCTTGTAGGTCCTGAATGATGGCTGTTTGCTGTTTGAGCATGCGCCTCTCTCTACTAGCCGTCTCTCACTGTCACTCACTCACAATTGTGTGAATGGATTTGGCTATCACAACTGATGACTCCTCACTCAGCCTCTTCTGCTCCATTTCCGTTCCCCTCCCACTTCCTCTGATACACTTTGTAGCCTCAAATCTGTCGTCTTTTTCTGTCCGACCCTTTTTCTGGGCTCTTTCTCTGACTTCCTGGCTTTTCTTCTCAAGTACCCTATTTGGCTCTGATGACCTTTTCCTCTCTTTCTTTCTCTTCCTCCTGCTTTCTCTCTCTGCAGGTACCACCAGGCAGCCTAAGGAGGGGGAGGTGCCGGGGGTGGACTACAACTTTGTGAGTGTGGAGCGTTTTATGGAACTGGAGCAAAGTGGAGCCCTGCTAGAGAGTGGAACCTATGAAGGTGAGTGTTGGGAGCGCCGGGGCCGTGGTGCAGGAAACATTTTGCATCTGTTAGACAAGTACAGGTGCTTTGGGAACAAAAATGGGAACATATGTTTCAGTAGACCTATTTTACTATTTTTAAATTGAATCTGCCGTCTGGTGGTGCTGTGTAGATTTTTGATTTTGATTGGTCAGGTCTGTCAGGTGATGTTCTTACACACATCTTTAGTAAACAAAATGAATCTCATGCACTGAGTCATGTATTACAGCTTTCCTGTGGATGGTTTTTGTGCGTGTGTGTGAGCGAGCTGGATGAATGCCATTTCCAAGTCATGTCGAGTCTGTGCATCTGCTTTGCTACACTGTCAGGGATACATCTACAGATGGGGGATTTGCTGGTTCATTTGCCCAGTAGCAATCTTTGTGAGTATGTGTGGGTGAACACATTCACACAAATTATGTGTGTGTGTGTGTGTGTGTGTGTCGGGGCATACAGACATATGTACGCATGTGTGTCCTTCTTCTGTGTTTTCAGTGTGTTTTTCCTTAACGCAGCGCTTACTTTTGCCCATTGGGGGCAGCTGTCTCTTTCTGGGTGGCTGCACTGGAGGTGCTGCAGCTCTTTATTAATGCACATTAAAATAAGAGCCAGTAAAGAAATGAGAGAGATGAGGCAAAACTGCAAGAAAAGAGATTCCGATTTAGAAAGCAGTGAAGGAGGCTGAAATCATAAAAGTATCATCAGGAAACTCTTTAAGGTAATTAAGTGTGTGTGTGCCGGGCTTGAAGCACATAAGAGCTTATATATGTTTGTGATGATGTGGGATGAGTCATAACTGTGCATGAAGCCAGGATGTTGATGATGGCAAATCCAAGAGCATTCAGCTTTAGGAGAGCATTGTAAAAATCAGTATGGTGCACGAGGAGGGAACTCTGGCCTGAACTTATATGAGTTTGAGTATGTTCTGCATCTCTTCAGGTCGCTCTTAAGTTTTCACAGGTGGGCACTTGCTGCCTTTGCAGTTTCATACTTGTGTCTTTGTTTACATGTGCCTGTGTGTGCATATTTATATTTTTGTCACAGTGTGATAAATCCGTTTGGTGAGCAGCAGGGTAAGTGTACTTACTGTGGAAGTGGTGGCTGTGATAGAGCCTTTCCTAATACCTCTCTGCCTCCTGCTGGGATGAAAGTAAACTGATGTCTGTGGACTCTTAACTGCTGATCCTCCTTTTGTTCTTTATTACTGCCTCCTTCCCTCATCTTTGCTCAGCTGTTATTCTCCTCCCATTGCCCCTGTCATCTCTCTGTGTTTCCTCTTTGTGAAGCCCCCACTCCTCTCCACTATGAGAGATTATAAAATAAAAAATAAAAAAATCTCTGCCTCTCACTCACACTCAATATTTAATCACAAAATAGATTTCCCTGTCAGTAAGGGTCTTAATAAAAGCAGAGCTTTATTGTAATTTTTTGGGGAAAAGCATCAGAAAGAAATATAACGCACAGCGCTGAAAATGAGAAATTATACAAATCCATGAAATCACAGAAGCTTCAGTGTCAGTCACAAAGAGAGAAGTATATTTTTGGATTTTGAAGACCTTTCCATCTTCAGTAAGATGCCCCAAAGGCCTGTATGTATTGTACTTTTCTCGTCACTGTACTGTACTTAAGCACTTGAGCAATTCTCAGATGTTTTCTTCCAGCTGTACCAACACAGCATTACAATTTTGTGTTTTGCTTTTTATTACAGCTGCTGCAGACACTCTTTTGTGCGGCCTTGCTTGTAGTGTTTGTTGTTTATGCAAATGATGTGGCATGGCCATCCTGTCAGCAGCCAGAGCCGGTCCAACCCTCCAATCCAAAACATCCAATTTGAGGATCTACGTTATTTTAGTTATTAGTTATTAGTTAGAACAGCTCGACACTCGTGGCAGCTTGGTTTTTGTGTTAAGCCTCTCTGTTATACTTAGGAACAAGTGTGAACGTTAGTTTGTGTATTAACTCGTCTTTTGTGGAGCTACTAGTGTTTGCTACCCACCAGATTTAGTTAATTTCACTGATTTGCACACACTGAGAAATATTGTGGGAAGTGCTAGGTTTAGGGGTGCTCTGTCTTTCTGTTGTTATTATTATTCAATAATAGTTAGAGAGGCTTTTCTTTGCTTTTTGATTTTGATTAGATAATTTAGGGTCTGGTTTTTAGAGAGTACTCTTTTGGTTGTATTTATTTTGTGGGTTTGTACAGTATCTGCCCTCCTATTGTTTCCCTTGTAGATTACCTCACTTCTTTTCCTTGTATTTTAATTAATCCAAACCAATCCAGGAAATAAATAATGTAGTTTTTACTGAATACTAACCTATCTTAATGCACACAGGTAGTATGGTGTGGTATGATATGGTGTCCTTAAGACACCTCTTTAGTTATATCAAACATCTGTTGGACCACCTGCATTTGATTAAAATATTCTGCATTTGCACATTACCTGGTGAACACTTTGTATATTTCCGCACAAACTGCTCAGCTCTTTTCATTTTAGAACATATTGTAAATATATGTTTACATTTATTTACATATGTTTTTGTATTTTTACTTAATTTTTGTTTTTGTTTGCACCAATAACACTTTGTATTTTTACTTAATTTTTGTTTTTGTTTGCACCAATAACACCAAGACAAAATCCTCATTTGTGAAAACTTACTGGGCAATAAACCTTATTCTCATTCTGATGTAAGTGGGATGTGAAACACTGTAAACTTTAAATATAATACAAAATACATAGACAACATAACCAAAAAATAAACATCTAATACAGCACGTTTTCCACCCCATACATGTAGCTTTTAATGCATGGCAGTTACAGGGGCAGAAGGGACCAAACTCCTGAAGTAGCGTGCCTGTTTCCAGGCCAGGGCAGTATCTGCGACTGGATGGGAGCAGTGTGACGGATGAGCTGAGGAGGTCTGAGACCCCCCCCAGTTTACTTACTTGACTCAATTACTGGATATCTATAGGATCATGATTATGTTATTTGGTCCCATACACGCTCACAGTCGGTTGAGCTAAGTTAGCTTAGTATTGCTGTCTATGTGATCTCCCTTTAATAACTGATGTAATATTGTCTTTACTTCCATTTGCTGAACATCCCCTGAAACAGCATAGAGCCCCCTGAGGAGGCCCGCCTCCCTTTGCTTTAAGTTGAATATTCAGGCTATACTGTAAACAAACAACCCTGTAATACTTTACCAAAATAAAACTATATAGACAACACAGAAATAATAATGGAGACATACTGCATATTATCCTGAGACTTCACAGTTGTAGCCTGACTGCACAGTATCATTATGTTCTAAGATATGTTTATCTGCATCATTAAGCAGAGAAAGCACGGTGACAGGGTTTTGTTAACTTCCAAAACATTCATTTATCTTAGAAAGGGACATTGCCTGCCCTTGGGGACTTATTTAGGGCTGCATATTTATAGTTATTTGGAAATGCATTTATTATTATTCATTTTTGTGCTTTAGATGAAGCTAAAATCTTCCTCCAACACATTAGTGACACTGTCTGCTGTTGAGGATGCAAGTGGCTGTTATTTAAACCCCAACTCTATCTGCTCTAACTGTGCCTCCTATAATGGGTTTAATTATTATTATTATTTAATTATGTTACATTGCTGCAGCACCTCCATTCACCTTCTGTCTGACAAACCTCCCGAATAGCCCAGTTCTTCTCCATTTGTTCAGCTCCCACATATCTGAGGAGACACCACTCGCTGTGTTTCTCTAGCAGCTCCACCAGCTATGAGCAAGCTAACCTATCTGCTGGATGTTAATCGTAATGTTAATTGCAATTTGTCCATTTCTTTTTCCGTACGTAGCTATACCTTTACCTTTAGGGCATGTATATAAAATGAATTTACATGTAGCAGCAACAGACATGCAACAAAGCTAAGCTGGCTTTATATGGCTATATAGCTTCTCTCAACTGTCCATCACCCCATTGTCCTAAGATTTGGCCACTGAAACCGTCAATGTTTCTGGGTTTCAGTTGTAGCCAATAGCTGGAACACAGATGGGTATCTGTGCCAAGACTTCCTCTGCAGTCTGATTAGCAACTTGATACATGGGAATGATGACACACATATAAAACTTATATCATCATATAAATGCTGATAACTTGATTGAAAGCTATTAAAAAGCTAAATCATCGTCAGATGATAGCTGTTCTGAAATTGCATTTTGGCCAATGCGTTCCACCTCTTTTGCTGACCACACCGACTGTTGCAAACTACAGCATAATTGGTCAAAACAACTTGGGCTACAAACAGAAACCAGAACGCTTCTGGTCTGGTCTCAGATTCTGCATTTCACAGTCACCAAGGGGGGAAACCTTGGTGGCTGTGAAATGAAGCCAATGTCAAGGTGCCAAAAACTGCAGTTCTTTGAATGACCCCTTGAGGGATAACTAAATCTCTATAAGCCCCCATATTAAAATGCCCAACAGAAATAAAAATTACAGCCTTGTACAAAAACAGTTTTAGTGTCTATAGCTAATTTGTCTGTTCATAACAACTGCGCTGAGCTGAATTTCTATATAACAAACCATTCAAATTATATTAAGGCTTAAAGTTAGGCATAATTAACAGAGTAGCAGCTTTAATTGACATGTGGGTGCCATTACAGGTGGCTTATTTGAGCACCCAGGCGTCATTAAGCCCAGCTCAAATCCACCGATAATCCACGTATTTGCCCATTTTTGGATTAGCCGTAAGGCAGAAGAGGCAAGACTGCCAACATAGTGGAGGGCTGAGCTTCAAAACAGCTCTTCAGAAAACTGGGGGTGACATGACGTCCATAAAGTCTACTGTCATTAATCACCACAACCTGCTGGCCACGTCAATTTCAAGAGTATAACCAACAGAATAAAAACAATATAAAACATGGCAAAACTTCCACATTCAAAGTCAGGCCACAGACAGCTGGAACAGGGTCCATCCATCCTTGGGCTTGAGCTGCTTCTGGTTTTTAGTCATTGGGGGACATTTCTGACACATTTCTATAGAATGAGATATTTGTCATCGTGTGGAAAGAAGCCAGCTGAGGTGGTTCGGGTATTTGATTAGGATGCCCCCTGGGCATCCCACTGTGGAGGTGTTCTGGGTGCATCCAACTGACAGAAGACCCCGGGGCAGACACAAAACCCGCTGGAGGGACAGAGGAGGCGTTGCAAGGTGGAGTGATGTCTGGAACGCCCTGCTATACTTGCTGCCACCGTGCCTGACCCCGGATTAGTGGAAAGAAATGAAATTGGATGGTCATCTAGCTGGAGAACCTTCACCTAGCTAGAGGTGGTGCTGTGTCACAATGTAAAGTAATATGCAAATAGAGGAAAAGGGTAAATACAAACATGGCATATCAGGCAGTTTAGGAAGAGTCTTATTATTTATATTAAGGCTGGACTTCCCTTTAAGCATTGGGTGAGAGTTATATAGGTTGTATGATGGGCCAAGGAAAACATTTAATAAGTGAAACAATGAGGTGGAAGCATAGTAATGATGACACTGATGTAGGGCTCGGTGTTCTTCTTTTATCTTTTCTATTTTTAAGTACATCACTTTGTATTTTGGCTCTTGTTTTTATGTTTCATTCTATGGGGTCAAAATGGGTAGTTTGAGTATGGAAATGGACAGGTTTATTCATGATTTAGTGTATTAGCATCCTTGTTGTATTGTAGTCATGAAAAAGTAAAGCCTGAACCCTGGCACCTGTTTGTGCATAGCTAAGTCTTACACTTGTTCACACTCATCTGTTCCCATGAGCGTTTAATCACCACTTTTTGCTAGGCGGTGTGTTATATCACCTGAAATCCTTCTCTAGTCATACATGTTGCCTTTAACTCAAATGCCTCTCTGCCCTCAGATAACTTCTACGGTACACCGAAACCTCCAGCGGAGCCGTCCCCCGCAGCACCTCCTCTGAATGTAAGTGAGGCCCTGCTGCCCGGAGCCCGGCCAAGCGCCCAGGGCAAGAGGAAGAGGAACCAGTCGGTCAGCAACATGGAGCAGCGTGCCAGTCTGGAGCCACCTGAGGAGGAGGAAGAGGAGAGCCCGGTTGTCAATGGCAACGGGGTGGTCATCACACCAGGTACTGCAGGACGAGACAGAAAAAACATCCATTTCCTGTTTTGACGTTTTTATACCTCATTTTCCATCTGCTTGTGACAGAAATTAGATCCAAACACGGTCCGTTTCACAAGTTCCGTAACCATAATGAAATTTTATAACATCATATTTAGGTGAGGAAGAAACCTGGTTTGAAGGCCTGCACTGTCACCTGGGTTATTTAACGCCGTCTCACTGGTATGATTGAGTAAAAACTGGAGTAACGAGCCAGTTGTCATGGCAATTGTTACCTTTCTTTTTTATTGTCTCTTTCCTCCTTCCTTACCTTAGTCTAGCCTTGTGTCTGCAGTTTATACAGTCGAGCATCAATGCAGATGGCAACAAATCTAATAACAAACTGTACCCTGACCGGTCATTAACAGACTCTGCTTGTATGAGTGTGAACTACGCAGGTTCTCAATAACCTTATATAACACAATGCACAAGGGCACCTTAGCGTCTCCACCATTAACACTGTCCAGAGTCTCATTTTGGCTTCAGTTCCCGTCTCTCTGTCCTCTCATTTCTCTGTCTCTCCTGCTGTCTTTGCTCTCCCGCCACTGGCCTTTGTCCTTGTTTCTATTAATACTCCAACTCTCCTCCCCTTCTCTCTTCCTCTGCCATCCTCTTCCTTCTGACCTCTCTTGGTTTTGTCTTCGTCCCTGTGGTCCTGTCCCTTCTGCCCTCTCATCTTCCTTCTCCTTTTCCCATCTCTCTGTCCGTGATTTTTTTTACTTTTATGCTCTTAACGTCACGTTTATTCTATCAACAATCTGTATAATTTTATGCTGATACCACAAGGGCATCAAGAATGACGAGTCTTTATAGTCACAAGTTTGCCTGCCTGATTTTAAACCGTGTCCGGACAAATGACTTCATCAGTACACCTATAAAAGAATGAACTGAAGCTCTAGTGAAGGTTTGGAGACCATTTATAGTATGTGTGGATAAAGATATGGACCCTTTCCTTGTAGTTCCAACCCCTAAAGTCTCTCTTTCCCTCTTTCTTCATTTCTGACATCCTCATGTTGTTTTCTCCTCATGCTCATTGTCCTCAAAGCCCATCTCTCTCTCTCTGTCTCTCCTGGGGGTTCATAGCTCTGCAGTGGCTTGGCTCTGACTCATCATGCATTGCGTGAATAGTGTGCATTCAGGTCTGCATGTGTGCGCAGAGTGTATGTGAGAATAACTCTGTGTGTGTGTGTGTATACTTCACAGAGTCCAGTGAACATGAGGACAAGAGCACAGATGCCTCTGGGGAGGTTGCTGTGGAAGCCTCCATCCAGGCCCCAGCCTCCTCTGCTGAGGCCCCCACCGAAGGAGAGGAGGCCCCAAAATCTCCCTCTGAATCCCCCGCCAAAGTTCCAGATGTGGATGAGGAAGAGTTGGGTCCTTTACCTGACAACTGGGAGATGGCCTACACCGAGAAGGGGGAGGTCTACTTCATCGAGTAAGAGAAAAAGATCCTGTCGTCAGTGTCTGTAGCTGTTAAATTTAAATATTTATAACGATAATTAAAAACATTTTTCCTTGAAAACAGTGGTAATGGGCCTCATAAAGTGTACCTACATTAAAAAAAAGTGCTTTATGTATGTCTGGGTGTGTAAACTTGTAGCACCGGCCTTTGTGTTGAATAATTGATGAAACTTAATGCTGCTAATCAGACACACACATACACACACACATACACACACAAACTTTTGCCCTCTCCTCTCACCCTTACTAATTAGTGTCTGAGGGCTAATTAACGGATTAATGGCCTTTTAGTTTACCTTAGACATCCCATTGTTTCTCTCTGCCCCTGCACACACACGCACACTCTTAAATACAGGTCATTAGTGTTACTTTGCACTCATCTTTTCCTCTAATCATCTCTGTCAGTCTCTCTCTAACCTCTTTTTGCCCCTTTGCCTTCATCTCTAGTCTCTTTCTTCTCCCTCCAGTCACAACACCAAAACTACATCATGGCTCGATCCTCGGCTCGCAAAGAAAGCGAAGCCACCAGAAGAGTGCAGGGAAGACGGTAAGTCTGAATGATTCATTTTTACTGTGTTGTTGAGTAAGCTTTTGTCTATGAGTGTGTTGTCTGTTCCCAACTCACCAAGTGTTTTCCCTCCTCGACAAAAAGAGCAAAAAAAAATGCTCTCTTGTTGTTTGAGGTGTTTGTTAGTCTGTTGCTGCTCGTCTCACTGCTGTGTGCAGGTTTTGGGACGGGTACTCACGTGTAAAGGAGGATTTAGAAATCCAGAAAGAAGAAACCTGACAAATGAATTCATAATAATTTAAGTCAATATCCTTTTTTATGCTACATGCTACAAACAAATATAAATTGTAGTAATTAATCAAAAATGGAGCAAGAATTAATGAATATCAACAACAAAACCTTGGCTAGATACGAACAACATCCAAAACCTGTCCCTCCTATGAGAAACATCCTGTTCTTCTGATGAAGACAAGCTTCATGTCCAAATATTAGTTGATACATCTTATTAAAAAGCTCTAACTGTAACAGTTTTTTTTCCAGACTTCATCACTCCAGAACAAAACCCTGTTTTGTGTTTAAGGATGCAGCCGACATTTATCTACTTGTCATCAAAAGCACAAAATTCAGCAGTGTTAGTCTAAGATGTTCAGACTTTCCTACCCTGTCTGTAGAGCTAAACCAAAAGCCTGTTTGTCCTCCTACAGATGTATCTCTTTTAAAAATGAGTAACAAATATATAATTTTATTTTTAAAACAGCCGGGTGTTGGCGTTTTTAGCAAACATTATTCAAACAGGAGAAAACAGTGCATTTGTTGTGGACAGTATTCAGCTCTGGTGCTGGATGTATTTTTTTTTGGTTCACAAGGTTTTTAGTTGGCGGCAGCAAATCTAGAAATAGAAACAGACAAACAAAAAAAAAGATTAGGGAAACTGTGTTCTGAAAAATCTGCAGAAATTGTCTTTATTTTTTACTTGCCTGTCCATTTTCTCATGGCTCCTCAAACAAGTTTTATCTTGTGGCCCTCTAACAAGGTCCCACTTGCTCTATTAAGTATTTATAGTTTGAAGATGGTGTGTGTGGGACGGACTCGTTATGTGTTTTTAATAGTTTTGCAATCATAAGAGTGGTCTGTGGTATATTAAGCTAAGTCAGGCTTGGATACACAAATGGCTTGTTAGTAAGATCAATTAGTTGTTCGTTTTGGTGTTTTGTGGGGATTTGTTGACATGAAAATACAGTATAGAGTGTCACCAGTCTGTTTGTTTTAAACCAGTTTGAATCAGTAGAAGCAGAGATATGTGACAAAAAAATCAAAACTGACCACAAATGATGTTTCAGAGGCTAAAAATTTACTACAATACTCCAGTCCAGTGGTGGTGTTAATCGTCTAAATAAATGCTCATCAGACTCACATGCAGATTTTTAACAAATAGAGATCAGACTGTGTTAATGTCATCTCCATCCTGTTGTGCATGCATGTGCTTGCATGCAGTGTGTTGTTGAGCGAATGTGTTATTTTAGAACGTGACAAGATGCTTGAAATTCTTTAAGAGTCTGCACATTTTGATTCTGGATCACAGCTGAGAACTGTAAAATAATCTGCAGAGAGCTGTTGGGGTTGGTGATCAGATATATAACAATGAGGCGATCTTACATTCCCGCTGCTGTCACAGCCTTTGCTCAGCGAATTAGGTTGTGATGTGATTCACCAGAGCGAGATCTGAATCAATACCTTCTCTACCTCTCCTCTGTTCTCCATCGCTTCAATTTTCTCCCTCTTCCATTCTCCCCTAGGCGCTCCTTCACCTCATGTCTCCCTCTCTCTCCCCTTTCAATCTCCCTCTCTTCAATTTTCCCCCTCTCTCTGTCTCTCTTTCTTTCCCTCTCCCACCTTGGTTCTCTGTCGTTCCCTCTCTTCCTCTGCCCAGTAAAGGGCCAAACTGTGACAGGAATCCTAATAACACTGCTCAGCTCTGCACAAACTCTCTCTACACACACACGCGCGCACACACACACACACACACACACACACTGCTGTTGTCAATTCACAAACCCTTTTCATAAACATGGCCGATGTACTTCAGCTTCGACTTGGCAGGGCAAAGATCGGTTTTCACCACCGCCAGTGATGCACAGATGCCAAGTTTCTGTCGACTGCGGCGCTCTGTGATCACTTAATTTTTTGTTTTAATTAATCCAACGACTCGCGGTTGTTTTTGCTTCTGTCTGTGATCACTTCTGTGTTTAGAGCTTTTAAAGCAATACTGGAGTATAGAGCTGACCTCATCATGACCTCATCACCTCATGATCAAATCAAAAATGGAAAAAATTACAACCTCTCATCGTTACAAAGCACAAGGGTCTTGGCCTTGGTGTTCATCAGTTGCTGATAAACACATAAATATTGCATGAATAACAATTAACAGCATTTTTTAAATTCATGCCCTGACATATTGAGGGAACTATAACTATTGTTGAGTTCCAAGTTTGGTTTTAATTCATTTTTGTACTATTATTACAATAACTTTTAAACAAAACTTATAAGTTCCAGTTTCACCTCTGCTCTCTATAAAAAGTAATTTACTTTAATTATCCAGTTAACGTTTTGAATCTACATATTAGACCCTCTTTTGTCTGACGAAAGTGACATATGTCAAACACCTGTATCATGCACTGACAGTATAAGAAATGGGCGGCATATACGGGTCATCCCTCATAGGTTTCTGAAGAGCTACCGCCATGTTGCCAGTACTGCCTCTTCCCCCTCTCAGCTCAACTAAAATTGTCAGAGACGTAATTCATCAGCGGACCTGAGGCGAGCAGAATAACGCCTGGGTGCTCAAACACGCCATCTATAACGGCACCCACTTGTCAGTCAAAGCAGCCATGCTGTTAATTCTGCCAAAACTTTACACCTTAATATAATTTGAACAGGTGAGTTAAACAGAAGTTCACCATCAGTACAGTTGTCATGAATGCGGAAATTAGCTATAGAGAGCAAAACTGTTTTTTGTACCAGGCTGTAAACATGTTTATTTCTGCCGTGAAGTTGGACATTTGAACATGGGGGCATATGGAGATTTATCCTGTAGCCAGCCTCAAGTGGCCGTTCAAGGAACTGCAGTTTTTGGCATTTCCACATTGGCTTTAAGAGAAAAAGGAAGTACCTACATGAGCCAGGTTTGTGACATGGGAAAAAATATCCTACTCTGGAAAGTTGATTTTTTTTTTCTTCCGGGAAGCAGTGGTTAAAGTAAGTTAATGGTTTAGTGATTGTGACTGGTGAAGGGTTTTAAATCAAAGGTCGAACATTTGTGAAGTTCGTAGATCACACATCACATCCTGTCGCAGAACCTTCAATTGATGCCTTTCAGAAACTGCTTTAGTTTCTTTTTTTTTAGTACAAACATCTCAACAGCCAATAGATGACAGCACAATATAATCAAACATGCTGTTTATTACTTAAGCAGCTTATGCAGCAACTATTACTGGTTGTCTTTTAATGATCACCTCGGTGTTCTTTATCTTTTTGTTATGTGCTGTACTGACAGTTTTCTGATGTTGCTGTGCACCGAGTGACGATTTAAAGGCAATTTTCCTTTCTGGCCCACATTAACGGCTGTGTAGTTTTTGAATGATGAAATATGCAGGGAAGCAAGGATGTCAGGTTCTACAAGAGAGCGAATACACAATAAATGTGGAGAGGAAGGTGGTGCTGTTTTTAACTGCCCATCTGCTTGAAGGATTTCCCAAAGTCTCACAGCCTCGGGCAGGAAGGAGAGAGACGTTCAAGACACACTTTCATCAGAGGTGTTATTGCATCTTCGCTCGCATTGCCTTTCCTTTGCTTCCTTCTCATGTATGTGTGGTCTTTTTGCTCCACTTTCCTCTAGGATTTCTCATCCTCATTCACTATTCCTTTTAACCTCACTCCCATGCTGTGTTTTGGGTGAATTTAAGGAGAAGCTTGTTTTTGTTGATGTGTTCGCACAAATGTGTAACTTTTGTATACATTGTGTTGTTTCTATATGCGGAGACTGACTCCCAGAGTTCAAAGGCTCGTCACCACAGATCTGGTTGGTTGCAGTCTTTTTGTCAGGCAAGTCTATTGTTACATAACACAAGTCCATATCTACTGTCTGGCTCAGAAGAAGCAAGAACAGAGCGGGACAAGCTTCAAATCAAATGGCAAGTGTTGGTTTCAATCCTGACTTTGATACACACTCAGTGCTCAGTGCTGTTGATGAAAATATGCTGTTCATGCTCATTTAGAGGCCAATGTCACAATGTCGAAATCCTGTCTGTAACCAACGGGAAAAGATGAACAGAGAACAGAGAATTAGGAAATGACACAGACGAAGCAATGATGATGATGAGCAGAGGTCTGCCAATGTTTCTTCTTGAAAAGGGCAAGAGAAGTTTGCATATGAGGAGAGTGGAAGCACACGCACCCACCATCAGGCAGTGATGGACGGGTGCTAAGATGTTACCACTGAGTTACATCACCGATGTAATATCTGGATGATTTCTCAGCCTCTTATTCCCATGTTACCTTTCTTTATTTCTCTTTGTTTTTGTCTTTCTTTACTTTCTGTCTCTGCTTTCTATATGATGCAGGCGTATAATATAAACTAGAACTAATTAATTTATTTGTCATTTGAATGAAAATTCATTGGAATTTGAATTTTGATCATTAGGTCCAAATCTTAATTTTGGTTTATGTACTTTGTACCTTGTTTACGTACTTTGTATTGGAGCAAATGTTAGTATACTACACAAACCTAAACCCAAGCAGCAACCTCTGTGGCTGTTAAGTGAAACCAATATGGAAGTGCCAAAAAATAAAATAAAACGCAGTTCCTCAAACAGCTACTTGAGGCTGTCTACAAAACAAGTCAATCTCCATAAGCCCCAATATTAAAATGTTGGTTCTGGGCTCTATAACTCTATAACTCACCTGTTCAAATTATATTATGGCTTGTTTGAGCACCCAGGCGTCAGGTCCACCAATGATCCACATCTTTGCAGATTTTTTAGATTAGCCAGTAGGTGAAAGAGGCAGGGCTGCCAACATGGCCACCACACTCTGAGCTTCAGAACAGCTCTTCAGAAACTTATAGGTGATACGACGTCCATTCTTTATACTGTCAGTGGCTAAACCAAGATGATATTTTAGCCATGTTATTGTGAGCATGATAGCATGTAGTACAGCCTCTGCTGTCATGGCTGTGGTCTCTTAGTCTTCTTATGTGAGTATTTGCTGTTTTTCGATGATGCATCCGACGATCTCAGAGAGGGAGAAAATCCTAATGAAATTAAATAATCATAGCCATGAGTTATTGTATTTTTTATCAAAACTTGGAGTTGTTTTTGGTTTGAGTTTGTCGAGTTCATGGTTAATATTTTTTAATATTTTTCTGAGTCAGATGAGTTCATTGTATGTGTTCTTGGCTCCCTGTTGGTCAGAGAGAGGGAAGATGAGTCATCTAATGCAGAGGAATCACAATTAGACTTCATGTCAAGAGAGGCACCAGTACAGATACACATAAACAAGCACCCAAACACACAAGCAAGCCCACCCAGTGCTCATACACAGACACATGATGTGGTGTTTGATTTAGTGTCAGGTTTTTCACTTATTCAAACATGCAAACACAGTTCAGCTGTCTAACACACACACACTGTAAAGGTAGACTCATATGAATGCATAAAAACACACACACACTCTCTCTCTCTCTCTCTCTCTCTCTCTCTCTCTCTCTCTCTCTCTCTCTCTCTCTCTCTGTATTTCAGTATTTCAGTGGCAGGAAATAGAGACAAGACAGAGCCCTCAGCTCAGGCGAGGGAAAGAAAAAAAAGACTTCCACTGGTGGTTTCCATGGAAACTGTCTCCCTTTCTCTTTAGGGGGAGGGCTGTGGATGAGTTAGGCCGACATTTAAGGTGGCTCATGGACAGGGTGAGAGGAAATTTAAGGTGGTTTGAGGTGTGAATCCATCTGACTTTACCGCCTCGAGGATGAGACGGGTTGTCTGAGGTAATGTGCAGCGCAGTTCAGGCGGTTTGAGCAAACAGAAAAGCAGAGCGATGATAGGAGTGGCATGTTCCCCTTTTCACCTTGGGACTGCACAGTCAGCATGCTCAGCACATTCAGACACACATGCACATTCAAACACACACACATTCAATAACGGATTATTGATATCAAGATCGCAAATCCGTTCATAATTACATTACAGCGTGAGGAGATGATGCCACAGTATCAGTGTCACACAGACCAAATTAATGTAAAAATAATAGAGCTGGGAATTTCACTGTGTGTGTGTGTGTGTGTGTGTGTGTGTGTGTGTGTGTGTGTGTGCCAAGTGCCAATCCCTCTGGCTGTGAAATTAAGCCATTGCTTAAGTGCCAAAAACTGCAGTTCCTCAAACGGCCACTGGAGGCTGGCTACAGAACAGGTCAATCTCCTTAAGCCCCCATGTTAAAATGCCAAACTTACTGCAGAAACAAACATGTTTACAGACCGGTACAAAACACAGTTTTGGTCTCTATTCCCCCGTTCATGACAACTGTACTGAGGGTGAATATTTTCACTCATCATAGAACTAATCCATTCAACTCCATGTGGGTAGCAGTTACAAGTGATTTGTTTGAGCAACCAGGCGTTATTCAGCCCGTCTCCACTGATGATCCACATCGTTGCCTACTTTTAGATTAGCCAGGAGGTGGAACAGGCAGGACTGTTGACATGTTATTCAATTAATTAAATACACCAATAGATCTTACTCCAAGCATCTGCATTATGTCTGGTTAAAAAACTTCAGACAACATATATGCCAATATCATTGACAGTAGAAAGAGTGGACGTCGTGTCCCCCACAGTTTCTCAAGAGCCGTTGTGAAGCTCAGAGTGTGCTGCCGTCAAACTGTTAGGGATAAAATGCAGAAGAAGCCTTTCTTTAACAATACTTGTTTACAACTGGGACACAAACTAATTAAAGTATGGAATAATTAAGATATAGCGTATACACATCCTACTGGAAAGTCCTGTTGGTTGTGTTTGTGCCCAGACATGATTGGTTATTGATCTGTGCACGCTTAAAAACAGAGGCACCACACCCAAACTTTCTTAAACTCGCTTCCCCGAGCAACACCACTACCGCACACCTTTCAGTACAAATCACAACACTTCATTACGCACACCCCATCCCTACATTGTCTCACTTTTTTATTTATTGAATTACCATGGTTGTCAGTTCTTGTGTGTCTTTCTGTATGTGTGTGTTTTTGTTTTAGAAATAAGCTCAGGGTCAAACCAGGTCCCCAATTCTTTGTGCACTTATCTTCTACTTTCGTAGATTCATTGTCCTGTTGAAACACCCACCTATGTTGTGAATTTAATACAAGATATAAGAATTAATATAAAAGAGGAAGATAAACCTTTGAAAAACTGTTGAATGCTAATCAGAAGGATGCCTGTGCCTGTCTGAAGCAGCTGGTGATGATGGATTTTAACTGAGGCTTGTAGTGCGAGGTCAATCCCCTTTTGTGTTTCATATGCGTCAGTGAAAGCTAACGACACCCAAAACATCCTGAATTTTGCACACACTGGCAGAGGGAGCTCATTATACTGCACTGTGCTGTATATTGTGAATGTTGAAGAAGTGAAATAGTATAGGTCATAGAGTACAGGGATTTTAGCAGCATCGTGACCTAGTTTTATAACGATGGGAGAGAGAGCTACATCAGAAAACAGATGGATGAAGTGAGGAGGGAAACAACAACCAGAGCAGAGAGAGAGAAGACAATTAATACAACAGCCATGGAAACCATCCAAGGCGAAAATGAGTGGGTGGGTGAAACAAAAAAAGAAAGACAAACATGAAGTAATATGGTGAAGGTATTTGGTCTTGAAAGATATGTGCACATGACAAAGGGAAGACAATGAAAGAAAGAGTAGGTGGGACGGGATGTGTCAGACGATTTAAATGTTCTTTTCTTCCCGCCGAGTTTCGTATTGATGTCTTGTGTTGTGATTCGTGTCTCCATGAAGAAGCCACCGCTGCAGATCGAAATGTTGTCTGTCTATTAAAGGAGCACTTTGGCAGCGTCTAGCTGTGCGCCCTGAGATTCATGTTGTCTCCCCTCAGTGGTTCATTTTAGTGTCTGCATTCCTTCTCCTGCTCTCAGCATAAACTGATTTCATTTCCCTCCTCTTTTTTTCCCCTCCTTCCTCTCAGAGCTGCCTTATGGCTGGGAGAAGATAGATGACCCCATCTACGGCAGCTACTATGTAGAGTAAGTCTCCCTGTTGACTTGGTTAACTCAGCTGCTCTGTGATAAAAACAGAAAATGTATTTCTATAGTTTACAACGCCTCGTTATGAATTATAAATGACAGGATTCTCATTCCTTTTTTATGTCTTGCTGTTCTTTTCACTGAATTTTTACAGTAACATGCCCGTCTATATGAACTATCTAATGGATGCTGCTGATAAAATGTTTGCATTACAAACATATACTGTATCTTTGTGATGTGTAATTTGAAAGTACATTCAATTGTATTGTACAAACCTGATACCAACAAAAGCCGGGACGCTGTGTTAAACAAATAAAAACAGAATGCAATGATTTGCATATCCTTTTTGACCTACATTCAACTGAGTACAGTACAAAGACTAGATGTAGGCCCTTTTAACAGCAGCCATTTTGACATGAAATAGTAGTGTAAACACAGGTGGTACCAATGATACTAATCAGGTCAAACAGGGTCAGGGTGCTGCCGCCGTGCATGTTGGTTCACTGGAAAGTCTCTGCTGCAATAAATGAAACAGAAACTTAACTAACCTGACTAAAACAGGACAAGAAGGACAAAGGAACACAGGGATTAAATACACAAGACAGACAACTAGATACCTGTCCCTCACTTAAACTAATAAGGGTCAGATGCAACCAATCAGAGTGGAACAGGATCAAAAGTGATGTAAAAAAGCAACAAAGGCAGGAAGTAAAGACGCACATGGCATTAGGAGAGGGGAGGTTAACAAAATAAAACAGGAAACACAAAACAACAAACTCAAAACTATGACAGATCTGATAAACTATAATGTTTTCTGTTGTAAATGCACAGTCATTATGAATTTGATGCTTGCCTCACTGTCCAAAAAAGCTGAGACAGGGCCAACAAAAGACTGTGAGACTTGTGAAATGATCCAAAAAACCCACCTGTTTGGATCAATGCACAGGTTAACTGGGGGTAACAGATGATAGTACCTTGACTGGGTATGAAAATGCAACCTTGAAAGGCTCAGTCATTCACAAGCAAGGACAGGGCGAGGTTCTTCACTTTGTGGACAGTTTAAGAACGTTTCTCTGCACACATTTACAAGAAATTTGGGAATTTCACCCTCCTTAATCCTAAATATCATCACAAGATTGAGAGAATCCAGACAAATCTTTGCACATTTCCATGGCCTTCAGCCCCTCATCAGTTCGTCATTGGATCTACAAATGCCAGTTAAGACTCTACCGTGCAAGATGAAAGACAAATATAAACAATAACCAGAAACACCGGCAACTTCTCCAGGACAGCGCTCGTGTTCTCTGGGCTAAATTCGTGTTTTACACAGCATCCCAACTTTTTTGGAATCGGGGTTGTAGTCCAACCAAACTTTAATTGTAGGTGAAAGGTAAAGAACAGTTCACGAGAGGACAGTTTTAAGATATTGTCACTTAATTTCTTATTTCTATTGTGTAATTGTGTTGTTACTTTGAGAATAACCCTTTACAAGTAAGACATAGGAAATATCCTAGAATTTGATGTATTGCTGTATTGTAAACTATCTTGTATGAAGTAGTTAGACATCTCACTTCTGGTTTCACTACATTAATACATTAAATGCATTTTTTCAGATTGAGGCAGCATAGACTCCATAACAGGTCAGAGCAACTGTCCCTGCTTTACTCTATCAGCTCATCAACATGTTAGCAAACACCTGCCTAACATCACTTATACATCTGGTGGAAACATTAACTGTTGAATGCTAAATCAATGAGCCTTCATAACTCTTCACTAGAACTTTACTTGAGGTCACTGCAAGTTGTGTTGACCAGGTAGCTTATACAATCTGTTACCCACCATCACATGTAGTAGTAGTAGGTTAGAGCTAAAGGGACTCATACTAACATAACAGTATGCATCAGCAAACCAATACAATGAGCTGTAGAGCTGATGATTCTCAGTGGGAACGGGAGGACTGACAGAGGACTCATTTGACTCAATGTCAGTGCTCAGTGGAGTTTAAATGTGTCAATCTTAAGTACATTTAGCTGAAAATACTTTTTCACTACTGCTTTGTGGTATTGCTATTTATTTTTTTGCTTAAGGCTTATAATTATCCATTTTCCATTATTTGTAATGATGCATTGTATCTTCAGTCACATCAATCGAAGGACTCAGTTTGAGAACCCGGTCCTGGAAGCCAAGAGACGCCTGGAGCAGCAGAGGCAGATGCAGAGCCAGGGACTCTCCGCTCTACCACTGCCCACTATATACAGAGGTACACATGGAATAATAATACAGTATGTGCACGTCCTTGCTGACTCACAAAGTTGCACAAATATAAAATTCCAAGCCTACAATGGCACATTTCCTTGGACTATATAGATTTTTCAACATTTTTTTATATTCAACATTCTGATTCATCTCATAGAGATGCGCATTCTTATGAGTCTGTGGTTCCCCCAGGTCCTTGAAAACCTTGTCATTGCCTTGATATACAAACATCCTAGAATACAATTTTTTTTAATGCCTTAGATGCCTTGATAAATAAACAGACATGGATCAGTAAAAGTGCTTGAATATATATTTTATTTTATTTGTGTGGTAGAAATTGAAGGTCTTTTGATATTTTTTTATTTGAGTGTGTGTACTTTTATTTGACTGTCTGCTTGTGTCTCTCTTCACACTTTTCTGCTCTCAGTTTTTTCTCAATTTTTCAGTGTTGTAACTGTAATTAACTTCAAACTATGCTTGAGCTGTTGGGTCCTTGAATTTGAAGGAACTGGGCCTGAAAAAGTCCTTGAATTTGATGTTAAAGGAGGTGTGGTAACACAGTATTTGACGGGGCAGATGCCCGAGGTCACAGTTTCCAGGGTCAAATGGAGACTGTCGGCAGTGTGGGCGACAGAGAACATGCTCACCCCGAGGCCTCTAGCAGGCCAAACCAGGCACGCGTATGACAGTGGTAGACCAGTACATAATGTACTGCTTCATCGAGTGAAAACTGCTTCAATGACTCAGCTTAGCAGCAATTAAGACAAATGATATAAAGTAGTTTCATTCAGCACTGAAAAGATCACATCAAACCTTCATTTCAAGTAAAATGTGACCAAACTAAATGTACAAGGTTTTGAAATATCAAGGGTATCTCAAATATCATACTTCAAACCTCCTCTCCCTGCAGAGAAGCCATTGTTTACGAGGGACCCAACTCAGCTGAAGGGCACCTTCCTGTCGACAGCTCTGCAGAAGAGCAACATGGGATTCGGCTTCACGATTATAGGAGGCGACGAGCCCGATGAGTTCCTGCAAGTGAAGAGTGTAATACCAGACGGACCCGCCGCTCAGGACGGAAAGATGGACACAGGTAATTATGTGTACCAGTGCACGATTTTGACAACTGGATGAGAAATAAATTGAGGTTTAAACAAACTGCAAGCTGTCGCTGCTGTCAGTGCCCTAATACCATAAAACTGTGTTTATAGAAGTGCAGCCTTGTTATTCTGACACTTCAATATAACTTAATTTCCCGCCAAAGCAGATCAAGTACAAAGACCTTTCACTGGCAGAATTTCAATTTCATTCAAGCTGGTTTTTACCTGACTGTTGGCTAATTTCAAAGTGTTGGCATCCAGTAAATTCGGTGCTGTGGTGTAATTTCGGCATGAGAAGTTTGACTTGTGTCCTTGCCAACATATGTCAAAATATGTCTGAGCATAAGCAGATGAAGTGTTTTAGATGGCTTTAGCTGTTAAAGGTAATTCACGTAGACCTCCATAATCACATCTGCACACTGACTTATATTTGTATCTTTGATATTTTGTCTCCAGTCATCCAAATTCTATCAAAAGACAAATCAGTATTTCTTCATAAGAAGTTATTACCTCGATACTTAATCTTACTTCTCTAGCGCTAATTTTGAGGATCACTGTTCTATCAAGGAGAGATCGAGACTAAATATCAAATATATTTTGAGATGTCAAATGTCTGAACCAATTGCCAGCTGTAGTCCACGATTGTTTGTGCAGCCTCAGCTTCAAAAAATGAATGAATGATTAATGGTTTTTGGCACTTCACCAGAGACACGTAGAGAGAAGAGATGACATGCAGTGAATGGCTTGGTCTTCACCCTTTATACACGGTACTGACCGAATGACCTTCGCAGCCTCAGCTTAAAATTTTGCGGGACTGACAAAGAAAGCAGTTATAAAACATTGTTCCAACAAAGACTGCTTCTCCTACCAAGGCATAGACACCTATGGGAAGACTTTTAAAGAATAGGTCTCTGTTTATTAAAACTCAGAGGTTTGTGCGATAGGCCTGCATCAGGAGCCTCCTTTTTCCTCCTTGTGGTCTATCCTTTGATCTTTCAACAATGCAACTCAAGCACGGGTGATGAAATTCTTCCAAGCTGAAAAATAAATAAATAACATCAATGATTTAAACAAAATTACTACATTAAATACTCCAAGAACTGCTGAACCACATCTTAAACATGAACAACTTTCCACATCCCACAAAAATATCAATTCATCTTAAAAGAGGACATCATTGGCCCTTGGTGGCATATTTAGGGTGCCCTATATTTGTGCCTGTAGCACTGTGTGTCCCAGACAAGGACTTCAGTTTCCTCTCAGCACACTCGCTGTCCTCTGTCAGTGCACGACAACGTTCTGCTTTTAATCGGGATGAGAGTAACTGGTTTGATTAGCTATAACTGACACCAGCCCACACAACACCTACTTCATTAGGAGATCTGTTTTTACAGCAGAACTGCAGGTACAATAGCACTACACTGGCACCAGTTACATAGATATACCAGTACCATGAAATTGTCCCACACTGTACAGAGACCCTGCTGTGTGGATGTTTAAGATCTCTGCAACAAAAAGTTTTTTTGTTTGACTTTGTCACGACCTCGCTCTAAGGCCATGACAAAAACGAGGTAGACGCAGTCTGAAGGGCGAAAATAAAAGTGATTTATTGTTTACAAAATCAAACCACATTGTAATGTGTAGTGAGAGCAAGATGTTGGACGAATGAAAACCAGAGAGCAAAGAACCCGAAAGGTGTGGATTATACAGCAGAAATCACCATGCCCAGGTGTTTCCAGCTAAGGTCCAAATCAGGTACCTGCTGCTCTAAAGAATCAACAAAAAGCTAAACAAAAGGTAACCGTCACACCTTGAACTGACACCAAATCCAGAGCTGTTTATTTACTCAGAGTACCTCACAAGGTCGATTCTCGAGGTCTGATGTTAGTAAGTCATAGAGAGCCTCAGAGAGGGAGCTCCTGTATGGGGCTCTGCTCTGAACCTGCGAGCTGGCTCCATGCCTGGCACGGCCGGTGCCTAAAATGCTCATTTAGAGCTCATTTTGTAGCCGGGAATCCTCCTTCCTGCTCTCAGCTCTTGCTCTCTGCTTTTATGTCTCTCCCTCTGCCGATCAGTTTCTCTTTTATCTGGAATCCATCTCTTTCTGTGTTATCTCATCTCTCTCTTTGTCTCTCTCACTTACCCTTTATTATGCTTCCTTATCTAACCATGTCATTTGACACTTCTCCTCTGCTTTCAGCCTCAGTATATTTTCATCCCTCCTTTTCTCTTTTTACCTCTCTAGTTTTTTCCCTCTCTTCATTCCTCTACCCTGGTCTGTCAGCCCTTTCCTCTCTCTCTCTGTTCTGATTTCTCTCTCCAACCCGACCCTCTCCGCTCGGTGACATTGCCGGAGCCGCTCACATACATGCATGTGCGCGCACATTCACACTCACGCATGCACACAGTCACAGAGTCACACACAGGCAAGCACTCCCTGGCTTAGATTAGCTGGCCTATTTGAGCTGTGTGGCATTGCTCTTAGGGATTGTGTATGATTGCGTGTGTGAGACAAGTACTGTGTGTATGTTTATGCATGTGCACATGTGTGTGTGTCTGTATGTGTGCATGTGTGACAGAGAGTGCCTCCAGAAGTGTGAAATAGAGGATTTGAGGCAGTTGCATTTGTCATGGGGCTGTAACTTTAAAGCTGAAATCCATAACTTTCCGCACATTCAAACTACAGCAGAGATGACAGAGTATCTGGTGTTGTATTTGTAAGGTTTCTTCACCTCGACGGGAGTAAAGTGGATTTAAATTTAAGGTAGTGATTAAATGAAATTAGCACATCAACAGCCGCACACGTTTTCCATTTTGTTTCCAACTGGCCACCAGAGTAACAGAACGATGCTACATCCTGATGCATCGAGTGCGAGCCAAGATTCTGTTACTACTTGTGACTGTGACTATGCATCCATTTAAATATTTTAGAGTTTCGTGATTAGAGTCTCGGTGGATGCCAGTGCACACCAGATGGTCGTCATATTCACAGAGACACACCAAGACATGGACCCTGTCTCCCTGCCACCTCTCTGTTTCACACATACTCTCGTATATTTCCTGCAGTGGCAGCGAACTGATATTATATTCCTGTGTGACACTTGAGAGGGACAGCGTGCTTCTTATGCGTCCCCGCTGAGACTTGACTTTTGTAGCAACTAACAGTGACAGGTTGTATTTTTGCAGCACACGTCATGTGTCCCTGTAACATGCAACATATTGTAGTGTGACTGAAACTGTTGTATTTACTTCTTCCTCAGGTGATGTCATTGTCTACATTAATGACATCTGTGTACTCGGTACCACACATGCCGACGTGGTCAAGCTTTTCCAGTCCGTGCCGATTGGTCAGAGTGTCACCCTCGTGCTCTGTCGAGGATATCCTTTGCCCTTTGACCCAGAGGACCCAAGTGGTGCAGCAAGCACCTCCTTGACACCCATTGGCCTGGAGCACCGCCCCTTAGTGGTGAACGGGCGCAGCAGCTACGACCCTTACTTAGAGTATCTGTCGTTGAGCTCCCAGCTGCCTGCTCAGGCTCTGGCCCAGGGCGGAGCCTCTCACCCCGGGGACACACATCTGGACGGCTCGTCCCTTCCACCCACCACACCTGGTTCAGGATCGGCACTCACTCCTCACGACGACAATGTGTCCATGGCCTCCTCTGGGACTGCAGCGGTTGCCGGGGCAACAGCACAAGGGGCAGAGCTCCTGACAGTTACTATGGTGAAAGGTGCCGAGGGATTTGGGTTCACCATCGCAGACAGTCCCACTGGTCAGCGAGTAAAACAGGTGATGTATCATAATTATCTTTGGATCTCTTTATTTACTTACAGGACTGTGAATAATTTATTTAAAAGGTTCACACCTGTTTGATGTTTTATTTGTTTCAGCGAACAAAGGTGTCCTTTCAAGAGTAAAATCTCAGTAGTCAGCTAGACTCAGTAGTCCAGATGAGTTACACATTAAACTTGAAGCTGAGTTAAAACAGCAGGTCAAATAAATCAGAGAGAAAGAGAGAGAGAAAGAGAGAGAGAAAGAGAGAGAGACTAACTATAAGCTCTATCAAAAAGGAAAGTCTTAAAGCTACTCTTAAAGGTGTTGACCGTGTCTGCCTCTCGAACCCAGAATGATAGTTTGTTCCACAGAAGAGGAGCTTGATAGCTGAAAGCTCTGGCTCCCAATCTACTTTTGGAAACTATAGGAACCACAAGGAACCCAGCGTCCTGAGAGCGCAGTGTTCTAGAGGGGTAGTAAGGTACTATGAGCTCTTTTAGATATGATGGTGCCTGACCATGAAGAGCTTTGTATGTAAGGAGAAGAATATTAAATTATATTCTAGATTTAACAGGTAGCCAATGCAAGGAAGCCAAAATGGGAGAGATGTGATCTCTGATCTTGGTTCCTGTCAGAACACGTGCAGCAGCATTCTGAATTAGCTGCAAAGTCCTAAGAAACTTATTGGAGCAGCCTGATAACAAAGAGTTACAATAGTCCAGCCTAGAAGTAACGAATGCGTGGACTAGTTTTTCTGCATCCGCTTGAGACACGTTGTGTCAGATTTTGGCGATGTTGCGTAAGTGGAAGAATGCAGTACTCGAAATTTTGTTTATGTGGACGTTAAAGAACAAATCAAGATCAACAACAATTACAAGGTTCTTTACAGTGGAGCTGGAGGCCAGGGTGATCCCATCTTAACTAACTAAGTCTCTAGATAGAGAGTTTCTGAGGTGTCCAATTCGGAGGTCCAATTACAAGAACTTCAGTTTTGTCTGAATTTAACATCAGAAAATTGTAGGTCATCCAACTTTTTATATCCTTAAGGCATGCTTGGAGTTTAGTTAACTGATTGGTTTCATCAGGCTTGATCGATAAATATAATTGGGTGTCGTCAGCATAACAATGAAAATTAAGTGTGTGAGGGATTCCTAATAATGTTCCCTAGAGGAAGCATATATAAACTGAATAGACGTGGTCCTAGTGCAGAACCTTGTGGGACTCCGTAACAAACTATGATTGAAGAGTAGATGGCCCTAAAGAAGATATTGAACGACAAATCCCAACCCGCTTACCTGCGATCCAAAGGTGGTGAGGGATAGATAAATTACAGAAGATGAGTTGTGATGTGACAGATGCTATTTCTCATCCCTGTTGTATTTGTAAACATAAAACATCTGCACTCAAAAAACATCTGTCTTATTGTTTTATGTTCAGAATTATGTTTGGAAAAATTAAAAGCACCTGTTCTTAGTGACTTTTGAATTTTTGACAAACAATCTTTACATCAGTATCTTGAAATAGTACAGGGGTTCAGTCCTTTAAAAACAGCTGAAATAATCTCACCCCACTGATAGATCTTTACAGCATTAACAGTATCACAAATCACAGTCAAGTCGTGTGACAGTGAATGTGTCCTCGTGTTGCAGGTGCTGGACCCGGGCACACAAGGAGCATCGGGGCTGATAGAGGGAGACCTGATCCTGGAGGTGAACCAGCAGCCGGTGGCTGCAGCCGGACACGGTCGAGTGGTGGAGATGCTCAAAGAGTGTCCCGTGGGAGCCGAGGCGACACTCCTCATACAGAGAGCGGGAACAGGTGAGGGACAGGCCTGTTTATATGTTTCTGATACGGTTTCACTGTTTGTATTGTTTATTCATGAGGACTACAAGAAAAAGTAAAGATAAAAACCTTATTGTCCTTGATCTATTTATGTCAATGGTGGTGGTGATTACAGTACAATTAATATCATATCACAAAAACCAAGATAATTTTAGCTAAAAACAAAGAAGAGTCCAGTGCAGGAACAACTTTCCCAGCTAATATAAGCTGGCTTCTGAATGAGATGCACAAATATCATGTTACTGTTGCATCTTCAAGGCCAGCTGCAGCTTTGCGAGAGAAGAGTCAAGTCGAGTTGACAGCAAGAGCTGAGAGAGCAAAAGAGATTTTGATTATGATAATTTTGAGAGCTATTTTTGAACACTTTCAAATCACTGTATCCGTTTATTTGGATTTTATTCAAGTCTCTAGAGGAGATTTTATTTTTGGAATATTAAATAGTTTAGAAGATGGAAGAATAATTTTGCCTGGTGAAAAACTGGGCAAATGATGATAGTATTTCTTGAGATAACGTTAGTGTTTTCTATAAAAAGTGTAATAATTCAGGATTAAAGGCCGATGATTTTTGAATGTTGATTAAGAAAACTTTAATGTGCCCCTTGAGAAAATGAGATAATAGCAAGAACAAAAAGCTACAGCACATTTTATTAGACAGTGGAAAATAATAAAACAGAAATTAAATTACACAGAAATATTAAAGATGAAAAACAGTGTGAGCTGATGTCTTTGTAAGTGTTGTGTGTGTCACCAAATGTGGCTTCATCACCAAGATCTCATCTGCTAAAACACGCTGGGACAACACGGGCAAGTGTTTTTAAGATGCAACAAATCAAAAGCTGGTAAAAAAAATGTTAAATGCAGAAGAGGGTTGAGATGAGAGATGAGGTGTAGTACAGCACTGTGGGCACGATGACACCAACACTGCTGTGGGAAGCTGTTCATTCCCACTGGGGCCAGTCATCCACAAAATAAATGCAGTTATTTTATTGTAATGTGCTTTGGACAGAAATTACTGTGGAGAGTGTCATCTAGCTGGCAAACAAGCTGTCCTGTTTGGCTGATATGTTGCTGTTTGGCTACCTGTACTGACTGTACTCTCTGATATGATTACTCTTCGATTATACAAACACTGTAAGTGTGTATCGGATTTGTAAAGGGATGTTTTTATGTTAAGGACAAGTGTAACAAAGAGAATATAAACTAAAAAGTTTTAAACATAATGCACACCATCCATTATGCTCTTCGATGTTGTGACCTTCAAATTATGTGTGTGTTATTGACCACCCACCACTCTGTCTGAGTCTGAGTGTTTGTCTGGAAAACTATTCTTCTGGATCTTATTTACAATGACACAGTGTTTTCTCGTCCACCCACTTAAAACAAACATCAGACATTTTGAATGGTTTTACTGTTGGCTGTCTGTGTATTCAGAAGGGCTAGAGTTTTATCCACAATACTTGCGGCATGTCACTGTAAGTATTGTGTATTGTGTTCCTCCACACCAACACCAACGATTTTCTGCACACATTCAGCATTTTACCTTCTTCTTGAAGTGAAAGAAGGTGATGGCGACATGCCCTTAGTCTGAGAAAATACATTTAAAAGGAGTTGTGTAGTAGCAGAAAAGAAGAATGAGAGAGAAAGTTCATTGTCGGAAGGTTTGACATGCAGAGTTCTTATAACGCTGCCAGAACAACATGGAGTGAGGCCATTTTCCGTACTTTCTCCTGCAAGATTGGTCACCTGCGAGGAAATTTAATTGCACAGTTGAAAGCTTTATTTGTGTGACATGCTCGCATTGGCTCTCTAAAAGGGGTTCTTGTCACTGGGGCTGCCTATACCACTGAGTCTTTGGCCATCTGACAACACACTTGGATTAACCAATTTAACTATTAACCGTGGTTTAAAATGTCAAGATTTTGTACCTGTGAAGGCTCAGCTATACCAAGTGTTTGTCACTTACAGTCAACAAAGTAGTGGTGAGTTAAGAGTTGGTACTTCAGTGCAATGTGTCATGGTTAAAAGAACATGGAACCCAAATTGCACCGCTCTTGTGTTTTTACTATAGAAATGTTCAGCACAGGCAAACAAAGTTAAAGGGCGAGGCTGAGGCAGAGTCTGAATACTAAAATCTAAATGCTAGCTCAAAAAATGATGTAAATGGGAGCTGGGAAGCTAAGACTTGTGGCACATAGGCAGAAGACCAGTGGCTAAGGACTGGTATATATATTGGAAAGTAATGAGGGGAATGACGCAGAGTGATGAGGCTGATCATGTGAGAACAATCAAGAGTACAAGAAAGCAATGCACAAATGAAACTAATCAGTCTTCACAGTCTGAACCAACAGAAATACACAGAAAGAAGAATGGCACCATTTATAAATTAAACCTTCAAAGGCAGAACATCTGAAGAGTGTCCTCTTTTTATTTTTACTAAAACTGCAAAAAACAAATAGGTTTTCTTACGTCTGTAGTGTGAAATTATTTGGTAATTACATCATTACATCCCTACACTAATGATTAACACCTCAGCCAGAATGAAAGTCAAATATGTTTTTTATTTGGCCATTTAAGGAGAAGTTCATGAGGTCATGGTCCTCTTCCATGGAGGCCGCTGTGTTGAAACACCGTGTTTCTACATTAGCCTGGAACAGACCTACTAAATACTGACTCTAGACGGGGCCTTTCAAGTGTCCTTTACACTAGGAAGGTGAAGGTGATGTGAGGATATTGCAATGCAGCAATTACACTATTAGATGCAACTAAATCGTTCACACTGGACCTTTACGTCTTTATTTTCTCTGGGCACATCACTCGCAAGAACCACAACATCTACAAGATACGTTTAAATTATTTATTAACAAGTACAGTTCAGTACTTCTTCGGTCTGCTGCGGGGAATTCACCGTAGCACACAGGCATGACGGACCCAAAAAGCGAGGGAGTGCAGAATACAAGAGCGAAAAAGGGTGAGAGGGTTAAGGAGGGTATTTATAAGAATGTCGGAAGTGGCACAAATGAGGTGTAGTCCTTCTCCAAAGAGTTAATTTTCATTGTTTCTGACATGATAACAGGTTAATTAAAATTCTCTTTTGCATCAACATTTTTTTTTACATATATTGTATTTAATTAGGGGTGAAAACAATCCGTCTCATTTGCATCTCAGGTTTAACTAATTGAAGTGTGACAAGAACTATTACTGCAAATACATTAGCATGACACACGCAAAAGTCTGATTTAACACCACCCCGGTTGTCTCCAGTCTTACAGTACATTATTGACCATTATAGTAGATGTATTGACAAACTGTTGCCTGGTCCTAGTGGATTGATTGTGTGCTGTATGTTGCTCAATGAATTATACTCAGTCAGTTGAGTCTGTGATGTGAACAAATGACTCAAGTGTTTTCAGCAGTAATAGAAGAAAACGCAGACTGTGTATGTGAGCAGCTGAGACCAAATGTTGAACAAATTATGACCGTGCAGGGCTGACATCTGCCACCTGGTGGTTAACCTTTGCAAAGACTCACTTCACTGTCAGACTCACCATTTAAACAGGAAGCTGAGATTCAGCACACAAATGAGATTTTAATCAAAATCACATGTACATGCACATACACACATCTGTGTTCAAACGTACACACAGCTTGTGATAGATATCCTCCTAAATGCTGAGCTGAATGTGCCAAATTACCTCCCTTCCCCCCTCCTTCCTTCAGCATCACCAGTTTCTATCAAACAACTCAAGACAACGGCCCCACAGGGACTATCAGCCTGACACACCAGGAACCTCTGACTCTGTGTGTGTGCCTCTCTCTCTGCAGGGTGAACAAAAGGACAAGGTCCTTTCGAGTGACTCAGATGTGCAAAGTGTCAGAAATGTTAAAACATGTTTGAATTTAGCTTGCACACATGATTTCATCGGTGCTTTGTGTAACACAGACGAGGTGTAAGACATCCACTGCATGTGTTTATGTGTGTGTGTGTTTGTCTGCTGTAGTGTGGGCACTCTGCCAGCGTTCCACTGAGCTCTGGTCGTGTTCACAGCTCCATTCCCTGACATCCCAGTCTGAAGCCGAGCCAACCACAGACTAGACACATTTTGCGCCACCAATGAGGATGCAGATCATGGCTGTGAAAAAAAAGGGTGTCAGGCCGCACGAGCCAATCAGGCTGATCTGAAGGCCATCCAGATCTCAGCAGGCTAGTCTGTGAGGCCGGCTTGCCAGACTGCCTGACCACTGACTCGTGAGAGAGAGGCCACGTGAACGCCTCTCTACCACTCATTCATTTGTAATTCATCAGCATTCATACGAGTCTGTGACACATCCCGCACACATCCCAACGGAATGTATTAGCATTTAAATTAAGCTTAAATGCGTCTTTTTTGTGAGTGGACAATTGCTTTGTAGCTCATATTAATTTCGATCAGTGGGTCATAAAGGAGAGTTTCCTGAGAATAAGTTATTAGGGTTCCTTAAAGGCTTCCCTTAAGGCCTGTATTCCCTGCAGAATGTGGTTATTAGACCCAGCCTCCCACAGAGACCTCCCTCTGTGCTGAATCACTTGTGAACTAGGAACAGCTCTCCTCAAACCCCCATTCATGTTTATAACGTTCACCGACAGACGGCGTTTCCTCATTTTGCTGTGTCCTCTTCCACGCACACATGATGCAGGATTCATTTTTGAAAAAAAAAAAGATTTCCACGCAGAATTGATATTTTCATTGGGTGGACAGAAGAAGGCTGGAGTTGGAAAAAAATCAGGAAAATTAAAAACAAAAGTGCAATGTCAGGTTTGGGTTTATCTTGACACGGACTGACAGTGACTGATCGTGTTTCATTTTGCTCAAAGCTGCTCCTCGTTCACTGATTTTGATAGAAAGTTCTGCTATTGTGCTCCGCTGCTAAGTGCTCTGCCCTTCATCTCACAAATATATAAAAGCAGGCAGATGTAGCTGGAGAGTAATTTCATAAATGAATTCAATCCGGGACCTTCTGATATTTCTCAGGAAATTTCACAAATGGAATAAATATTAAATAAAAAAACATTCCAAAGGATGTTTCACGTCTGTTAAAGGATTCATCAGAGATGCTGCAGGAGTCTCAATGATTGTGTTTCTATCCACACGTGTAAAGACTCAAGCTGCCTGTATATACAAGGCAGCCAATGCATGTTATCCCCCCCATGTTTAAATGTATGTATTTGGGCCTCAGCAGCATAAATGTACTGAATGTCTTTGAGTCGGCGGAGTCACAGGGGAGCTGTGTTGATGAGATTCTTGTTGTGATGTAGAGTGCTCCCTGCTTCCTACATGCAGATAAAATATGACTTACAAAGAGAACTGTGTGTGGTGTGTGTGTGTGTGTGTGTGTGTGTGTGTGTGTTGGGGGGGGGTCTGCACTTTTGCCTGCAGCTAATGATGTAATTATGTTGAAAACAAACGCAACAACCAAATCTGTTTACACAAACAAAGTCAAAACAGAGGAATATGAAATCAGCAAACTGAGAGTTTCTTCACACGTTAAGGGAAGAAGATTTAACACTCAATCTTCATTATGGTTGTTTTCATCTGTAGTTTGTTGTTTCGTAAAAATCTGACAGATTAACCGAGCGTGCTGTCTGTTTTTCTCTTTCTACTTCAGGCCACATCTCTCCATGGAAGGCATCCAAACAGGTACAATGATTGAACAAAATGTGTTTCTGTGTGTGTGTGTGTGTGTGTGTGTGTGTGCGTGTGTGTGTGTGTGTGTTCGACTGAGAAAAAACAGGGAGATTTGTTTGTTGAAGCAGAGCGGTGGAGATAGAAGTGTGCAGGATCAGTGTTTGTCACCAGGGCTTGGCTTTTGCTTTATTGTGAAATGAGCCAGCCTGTCCTGACCTGCTTATTGGGTTTGATCACATCCGATCTCACACCTCACCAGCTGGGGAAAGCGCTTCAGATGTATACTTTAAACTGCACCTGCCTCTGCTTATGCAACCAGCCAGACCTAATGAATCTCATCTCATTTAAGTTTAAATTGTGATTTGAATTAATTATTACACTTACCTGTGGTCAAATAACCATTTCCTCTTATTTTATAATTGAGTTACTGCTTCAAGACATTTAACTGAATCTCTGATAAAATATTTCCATCATTGTTGAAGTCTAATAAGTGTCCTCCATCACCTGGGTTAATGTTCCTCAGCTTTATTCTTCTGCATACTTGAATTTGTTGTTTTAACTTCACCGTCACTAAGTTTTTATAATAACTTCCATGGAGACAATTCATCACTGTGAACGTAAAGATGTTTAGCGTTACCATTAAAGTTGCAATAAATCATTAGACCTGTGTTTTCACACAAGCTGATATAATTTATTTACACTAATATTAATCTTGTAGTTTTAGTGTTGTATAGTTCTCCTGTCTGAATGGTGTGGCAGTGATTGTTTGTAGTGACTGTTTTTATTGTGTTTGTTTCCTCTGTGTTTTTTTTGGGGGGTTTTTTGTGCCCACACTGTGAATCAGTTTCCATCAAATGAATCAATCGGTGACCAACAAGTCTCCTTCACTGATCCCACTGCTACGTGTTGCCTAAAAAACACTCGAGAACGTTTGACACGTTTATATTTAAAATATTAAAGCCCCCTTCACTTCCCCTTCACTGCACACATCTGCTGAAGGAGGAAAGTTTTTCTGAGCTCACTTTGAATCTTTAACGTGTCGACGTGCAATCTTTAGTTATGGTTCAGTAAATCAACTTACACAAATGTGACAACTCATGTCCAGCAGTTAAATTGTTGACTTAACTGAAGGGGATGCAATGGATGTAGAAAAACATATAAGACACACAGGACACATTAATAATCCAAGCCGAATAATGCCTCGAGGGGGGAAGCAAATGTTTAAAAACATGATCACATGTAATTTACAGTTTGAGTGAAAATGTAATCTACATAAATAAATCAATAAATGAGGTCCTAATAAGTGCAAAGCGTCTGCTAAGTTGGTTCGCGTACATGCAGCAGTACAGGTGTTACGATTTTGCCATCCACATCACTGGTGTGTGAAACAGCTGTGCCAATCACAGTTATTTATGACCTCAGATCCACAAATGGACGGCGTTTCTTCAGGAAATGTTTTTTAATTATTTTTAAATCAAAAAAGAGGCTGTGATTGGATCAATAAGCCTCGTTAATCTGATGTTTCCCTTATACAGTAAATAGGCAGAATACTTTTTAGGTTTACTGTTTTAACCACAATTAACATCAGATTTAAACACATCTAATGGTTCGGATTTTATATGTTTTGAGCATTATTCTGTTACTGCTGTTTGCTATTGTTGACAAAAAGTCTTGTCTTTGAATGATCGTCCCACCTGCTTCTCTTCATACATGTGCACCTTGCGCTCTATATGGTCAGAGCGCTCCTGCACTGGTCGTTCCCCCACCACAAAAAATAGATCCCCTCATCTTAAATTAAAGATCTATTGTTGGTGTTTTCCTTGTAGTTGCCTGACCAGTGGGACCCACATGGCAGCCCCCAAGCAAACCTATCTGGCCCGGTTTTGCCACCTGGCACTCCCTTCCCAAACCAGCCACAACACCGCACATCTGTGCCTGACTCCACTGAAGGCTTCGATCTTAACAAACCTGATCCCTATGACCTTTATGAGAAGTCAAGGGCTATCTACGAGAGCCGACGTGAGTACTGATTCATTAGGTTGCTGTAAATTGCACGTGATATGATTTCCAATTAAAGAGTCGACCTTTAATGTTTGCATCTGCGTCTCAGGTCCAGAGTATGAAGAGGTGGAGGTACACCTGCTGAGAGAGAAGACCGGGTTTGGCTTCCGCATCCTGGGGGGAGACGAGGCCGTGCAGGCTGTGAGTCCGGACGCCCGTGACAAGGCTCGTATGGGACGGGCTGGACCACACGCATATTTAACCTCATACACATTAACCTTGTCTGACCTGCACCTAACTTCATCTTACACTTCAGTCAGTTACAAACATTTGACTAACATACCCTCCCCCTCCACACACACACACACACTCTTACACAAACTGCTCAGTACCTCCCATACTAAAGTAACGCCTTGCTAACTTGTCCACGTGTAAAACAGCATGCTATTGATTATTAAGAAGGTGAAAGAATGTTACCATGACCCAAAACTAGTTTACAAACCAGGATAAAGCAATCAGTGTGTGATTCCACAGTGTCTGTGTTGCCTTCACCTTCATCTATGCTACTAATATTGATTGTTTTTGAACAGATTGTTATTGGCGCTATAATAGAGAACACTCCTGCTGAGCGTGATGGGCGTCTGCGACCCGGGGATGAGCTCATTTCTGTGGATAAAAATGTGGTTGCTGGGAAACCGCACAAATACGTAATAGACTTGATGCACGCAGCTGCTCGCAATGGTCAAGTCAGCTTGACTGTGAGGAGGAGAGTGCTAACGCCTGGTGAGGACATTTATTATTTGTTTTTCTTTTGTTTTTGTTTGTATTTTGTTTGTACCCTTTTCTGTGGTAGAAGATTATACATTTATGTTGAAGTTTGAACCCTAAAAACGCATTCAAATAAAGCACTTATGGTTAATTATCAGTCTTGATTAGCACATTTTGTAAAAACAAGGAAACTATTTTTGGTATTAACTCTTTAATAACCGCAGTGGTAACATGGTCGGTTCACAGCGGCGTTTACTGACAAATCAACTACAGACTGTGTTCAGAAGGCACCTAACAGAGTGAAACTAGACTCATCCTCCAGCCTGTTACCCCTGGAAAACACAAGACCAAATGTGTTCACCAACAACAGTAGCACAGGTTTATATCTCAAGTGTAGTGATGCTGTGATTTATTTTGTTTGACCTGCGAGTGGTCAACTTGCATGCACGGCTTTGGCAGTGAAGCTGTGTTCCCTGAAATAATGCAGGACAAACAGAGACATTTAAATTTAGCCTTTAGATGACAAATCAGGGAGACATTTAAATTTGCTTTATATTGAAGCGGGGGTGACCTCACATCGGTGACGCACTTCATCTATCCTTTGTTTGTTGTAAGCACTCCAGCAGGCTCTGAGCATTTGTATCTTTGTAAATGCAATGAAACTCCAAGGGCATATACATACACAATATTCATTCCTGTTAATTTGACTTTGATGGAGAACCCCTGTGGGAGGTGGGAAGTGCACTGTAGCATACAGCACATGCTGCAGAACTGGACTTTCTCCAACGGCTACATCTTAAGCCGAGCTTTAAAATAAATAGCCACTGAGAGTAAATTGGTCACGTTTTACAGTAACAGAGCAGCTGCTTCACTCAAGTCCTGTCTCCTCTGCCGCTTTCTCTCCTCCAGGTGAACCGTGTCCTGTGAATGGCCGCAGTCCCGGCTCGGTGTCGACACAACACAGCTCTCCACGTAGCGATGCTGCCTCAGCTTCAGGCCCTCCGGCTGTCTCCGTCCCTACTGCCACCTCTCCTCCAGAGGGATCCGCCCTGCAGACCAGTGATGTGGTTATTCATCGCAAGGAGAACGAGGGCTTCGGCTTTGTCATCATCAGCTCCTTGAACAGACCGGAGAACGCCACCGTCATCAGTGAGTTGCATCTGTCTGGTGCCCGAAAGGTTGTTTCCGAACATAAGTGGTGATTTGGAAATCCTGATGACGAAGGGTCTTTAAAGTGGTGACTCAGAATTTTAAATGTATTTATGGGTTTGCTCTGCATGTCCACACGCTCAAAAGTTTAATATCCATTATTCCTGTTTTAGTAATAACCAGTGGGCTTCCTGTCCCTTAACAATTAGTTTACTTGAGTGGTGTTCTCGTCCTGTTTAATAGCTTCAGTATTTTCTTTAGCTGAGGTCATTCTGAAACTGGTTTTGCTTTTTTGATTTCATTCCAAAATAGCATTAAAGGAGTAATTAAATGTCTTAAATTTGGCTTTATTGAACATATGGTTACACTAACAGCAGCTCGTAACAGATTGTGGGATTCAGCGTGCTCTGATTACACACTGAAGAATTTAATTTAAATATATCCTGCACAAATGCCCAATGCAGTCGAGGGAACACTGACTGAACCCAAAACTGCTTGCCAAAATTCATGACACCCCCCCTAGGTTTCTGCATGCACCTAGAAATACCCCCCAAAGGTGGCTCTAATGTACAGTAGTCATTATAATATCAAACATTAGTTCAGGATGTACTGGTGCATGTTCAACAGTCCCTCAGGGATCTTCTCCGCTTGGTCGGTCCAGAAACGTTTGATATTGAAGAGGAAATGTTTAGTTTTCTGTCTTTGCCTGTAGGGAACGTGCTGATTTGTTTTGTTGAGATGTTTTTGCCATGAAGTAGAGATTAAGATATTAAAAACCGCATTTTTTAGCAGGTGTGAACAGTATAACTATTTTTCTGTGGAGGAATAATGGTGGACTTGTAATTTAAAAAAGTGGCTGCAATGTTTCTCGACAAGCTCATGTAATAAAACATCCCTAAAGGTTATTCCCTCACTTAAAAATCGAGCTTTATCAGTACTGTTTTGACATCTCTCTTTAAAATGGCTGTTGACAGCCACCTTGTTAATGCCTGCTTCCAGCTGTGCCCCATAAAATAGGACGCATTATCGAGGGCAGCCCTGCGGACCGATGCGGGAAGCTGAAGGTGGGCGACCGCATCCTGGCTGTGAATGGACAGTCCATCATCAGCATGCCGCACGCAGATATAGTCAAGCTCATCAAAGATGCCGGGCTAACAGTCACACTGCACATCATACCGGAGGAGGGTAAGTGTCTATGTGCGACAAAAAATCTCATCTCGATTAAGTTTTTTGTCCTCTGAAGTAAAAAGTTCCTGAACTGTTGGTGGCGGTGATGCTTGGACCAGATTTGTACCGCTGTGTTTTACAACATTATCTTTAATTTTGAGCATTAGAACAAGGCTAAAGGTTACAAGCCCCTTTCAAAATAATTTGGTAGTTTTTATGACAGTAATTAAATCTCCTGTATCCTGGGCATGTTATCTACACGGGGGTAATCTTGTCTCACATTCTGCCCAACACAGGTTCCCATTCTGGCCCCAGCTCAGAGAAGCAGAGCCCCATGACCCAGAAACACAGCCCCCAGACCCAGCCCAGCCCTGTAGCCCAGCCAGGCCAAGGAGGTACCCAGCCTGGCCAAACAACCACTCAGACAGGTCAAGCACCTGCCCAGCCCCTCCAGACACCAGCTCAGACATGCCAAACAGTGACTGGCCCTCCTGCACCAGCACCATCTCAGCCTGCACCGGCTGGAACCCAGCAGAGCCCGGTCACCCAGCCCTCTGGCCTCCCTCCACAGCTCTACCTCCACGACGGCAGGTAAGACGAGCCTGTTTGGACTCAGCAGGAGCGTTTTTGTCTCGGTGACTGAAAGAAGAAGGAGTCTTCAAGGGCGACAGACATCAAACTGTGTATATAGATCAGAGTGTGCCTTGCATGCCAGTAAGTTTAGGAGAAAACATGTGACTGCAGACAACTTTTGCACCAGTCAGACTCTCAGGCTACACTGTTGCATAACACCACTTAGGTCTTACAGTGTCAGTGAATAATTTACTTTAGTATTTCTTCTATAATGCAGGAAGCCAGCGACCATTGCTCCATGTCAAAACTCTAAGTGTGATCGCGTGCATGCGAGTTTTATATTATAAGACACTGAGAGTAGCACTCCCCCAGATGTGGATTTATTCCCATTTTACAAGTGGGAACATGATTAAAGTTTTAACACGGAGAGTGATATTTCCATCATTTTTGTGGTGAGCCTCCTTAGCTGCACACACTTACTTCTGTCACATGGAATATTAAGTTTAAATATTACTGTACCCATAAAAGTGCACCATTAGGGAGGCTATCCACTCTCACGAGAGAGGACATGTGGACATCTCTCTCCATCATGACACAAACTTCTCCTCTGGTTTCTCCTCACAGGTCAGAGGTTAAAGCCAGACAGGACGTCAAACCTGATTTCCGCCATCCTCCATTCACTGATTACAGGCAACCTCCAGTAGACTACCGCCACCCACCGGTTACTGATTACCGACAGCCTCCGACACTGGACTACAGACACCCACCTGGTTTGCTGGACTTCAGACAGCACCCAGCAGCTGCACAGTTCCCTCTGGGTATCCCTGCTGACTTTAGACCACAGGTACAGCTGGACTAAGAACAGACTGTTCAGGGGGTGCTTGTAAATCTCTTTTTTTTGGTATAATGTGCATATATTTGCAGAGGGTTTGTTGCAAACAGTCTACTGTTATCCGCAGGACTTTGATTACTTCACGGTGGAGCTGGAGAAAAGCGCAAAGGGTTTTGGCTTCAGTATCCGCGGGGGCAGAGAATACAAAATGGACCTGTTTGTGTTGCGCCTTGCTGAGGATGGCCCAGCGATACGTAATGGAAGAATGAGGGTGAGATCACTGAATCAGTGTGTCCATCTGCCTGTTTATCCTCCTGATGTTTATCTAAATTTCACTGCTGCTGTTCTTTTGTATGCTTATTATATTTAACTCTTTCTTTTGCTGATTCGGATCTTTATTTTACTGTCTGATCTTCTTCATGGGTCGGGAATAGTTTAAAGGTTAGGAAAGGGACAAAGCAAGTAAGTCTAAGTGCATGTGAACTCTGTGACTCTCTGATCACCTCTACAAGGCACTTAATGATACATATTCCCCAGTTGCTGACCAGCAGCAAGACTCTGGTTGTAAAGAAAAGTCAACTTTCCGTGGATAAACAGAGACTGACATAAATCGACCCTCTCCTCTCTGTGTGTCTCCTCCAGGTAGGGGATCAAATCATAGAGATTAACGGGGACAGCACTCGGGACATGACTCACGCCCGCGCCATCGAACTCATCAAGGCAGGAGGCAGGCGGGTCAGGCTGCTGCTAAAGCGAGGCACAGGACAGGTGCCAGAATATGGTGAGTCTACTTGGCACAAAATCCCTAACTGTCCCCGCACACTCACGTTCATACTAGAGATTCATTGAGGTTCAACGTTACTGTTTTTAACCATTTTTCTCCTGCAAACACACCAGAACATATTAACATGCATTAATATCTTTTTGCTTCTTCTGACTCCTCTTCTGTCATCTGAAATTAAACGTCATGTGAGACTGTCTTGATCAAACAGTAGAATAACAACTTCAGCTCTTCGTGTGTTGTCACCCCTCTGCTTTAAGTCTAATGATTGGTATAGGCTTTTACTTGCCTTCCCTCAGGAATGGTACCTTCCAACCTCTCCATGTGCATGAAAGGTGACACACTAAGCTCCCCCTATTTCTTCCTAATGGGCCACTCTAAAGACACGGTTTGTGAAAAAACTGCATGTCTCTCTCTCTCTCTCTCTGTTCATGCTGATAAGTCTGTGTGCAGTGTATCTGTGCTCTAGGCATGCATGTGTGTACGCATGATTGTGTGTTTAAGCATGGGGAAATAGCTGTGTGTGCATCCCTACGTGTGTGTGTGTGTGACTGCGCTGTCGAAAGAGAGCAATATGGTTTGAAGTGACCATCCAGATGAAATTGTATCATCCCAAAGAGGGTTGTGAAGTAGACTGTGTGAAGTCAATCTGCTCAGGATCAGTCTGTCACACGACTACAAATATGTTTTTTTTTAAGCACTGAATGAATCATGTGTGACGTGTCGTGTTATCGTTTAAGCTGTATACCGAGTAACGAGGCCGACATGGTCAGGTGTGTGCTGCTCACACACATTTTTATGCTAGTTTGCCTGGTGTAACATCAGTACGTGGTCTCTCTTTCTGTGTATGCATGTGCATGCTGGTTTGTGCTTTTATTTCAGTCGACCTGAACATATTTTCTCCTCCCCTGACAGACTGTGTCGGCCCCTGGGATTCCCTTTCTACAACCCACTCTGCCCTGCAGGAAGTGACCCTCGAGCCCCACCCGAATCCATTGCTCTCATCCCATCCAGCCTCAGCCCCACACTCCCCTCATCAGCTCCCTCTAGAGGCCACAGTGTGCATGGCAGATAAAGCTCCACCGCTGACAGACCACAGCTCCATTAGAGGGGCTACAGGTGGCAGGTCCACCCAGCAGAAGTGCATCACCAGGGGGCAGGGAACCCCTCAAGGATCTGCAGAGGTGGACTGTGGACCAGGCGACAGACAGCCTCGGGCTTTGCCTCCTAAAGCTGTCCTGGGGAGGTCTGTTGAAAGGAGAGAGAGGCAGAAGGAGACTTGCTCCCCCTGCTGTGAGAGAAAGGGCCTGCACACACAGGCGATCAGCACTGTCTGGCCCTGGGACCCGTATGTGAGTGTGAATTTGAATGGAGCCTCTCTAGGCAGTGGAGACGGACATGTCAGCCTCCAGGAGAGGCTGGTGTCCAGAGGTCTGTTCCCCAGAGAAGAGGAGAGGGCCAGTGGCCACAGTGGGCTCTGCTGCCCCTCTAAAAGCATGGAAGATCCTCCTGCGAGGAGCGCAGCAGCTTCCCCTGGGCCGTGGAACGTCCCTGGGTCTGACAAACTGCCTGGCACCCTGAGGTCCTGGACCTCCACAGTAAGCAGGTAGAATGGATCTCGCTGGTTTGAACCGGATCCCACTGTCTGGCTCCTCATTCAGTGCACCATCAGATGTCTGAGAAAAAACAGTGAATCTCCCTCGCCCTCTCTTTCTGTCCTGTTTTTTTTCTCCGTCTCCTTCTAAGGTCATATTTTCTGTTTCATTTGTTCTTACGAGATAATTATTACACCCACCACCTTAAAAAACAACAACATTGTAACATACAGTACAAAACTGATGGAGACTGCTCAGTATGTAGGCATTTCGGACCCTCAGATACGACAGTTCATGTTCTGATCACAGATGGAGTGACGATGTCTGATCCTGAGTGGAGCTTTGTGTTTTCAATGTGTACCTTTAACTACTGGCTCAGATTGATTTGTGCAACGTAACCTCAGATGGGAGAGAGACATATGCACATACAAGAGATTTACTTTTGCTCCATTTTCTCTGTGTTGTGGGAAGAGTGGGACTACAAATCTGTCGGAGGGAGGCAGAGACACTGAAACTCCTGGAGGACATGGCACTGACCCAAGTGACAGCCTGGTTAACCTGACATACGTTCAATCTCACATGCCTACCGATATATCATATACTGTAAATGTAAAGATGTGAAAAATATGTACATTTGGTAATCTCAAAAACATGCCTGTTGGTGTTTTTTTTGAGGCAGTGTTGTAGTTAGATACATTGTAAAGAAAAGAAAAAACAAACAAACATCAGAACAGTATTTTAGGATCAATATTTCCATGGCCTCGTCTATAACTACATATCAAAGACTGTGCAAGTCACCAAACGCAGACTGCTGTGGGAGGCAGCGGTCATGTGCATGGATATAAACCACCATGTCATTATACAGGGACTCACATGTCTTTTAGAGGTAGAATATAGAGAGGATATCATCTGTGGAGCTGACCGGTCGGTACTCATGTGAGACAAAAAGAGACTTTTTTTCCTTTTGAGTGACTGAAAACAGTTGGCTTAGTAACAACTCATAATACTGTTCTGAGTTACGTACAACAACTTGATCACAGCTCAACCATGCAGTCATTGTGCAGAATTATAAGCTGTGTTGTGTTCATTTAACGCTCAACGGAAGAACTTTGTCCAGTCTATATTTCCCATTTCTATGCCTTTTACTGTGCTAAGTGTACCACATCACTGTGGGAGAGGGGCGTCGGTGTGGGGAAGGGGAGGCCCGATGGTTATGAGGTGGGGCGGAGTGCCTTACTCAAACTAATGCAGAGCTGTCGTCGTGATTTGTTTTGGGAACTGAATACAAAACAGATGTTAGTGACCACGCACACATATCAGCAAACTGTTGAGTTGTGGAGCCTGTTTTCTTCAGACTAAACTCCGAGCAGTATATACAGATATCTCGATGCACTCTCAACTGTATAGCTCATCAATGTCAAGGATTTGCCCCCTTGAGTGCTTCAAAAGGGGCATCAGATGTAGCCTGTAGCATTACATCATCTTCTTAGAGAGTCATCTGGGTGAGTCGAGTGACGAGTGTTTATCCAGACTGGGTCATAATCAAAGTGGAGTCTCATTCCAGCTTTATTTGTCTGTTCTCTAAAGGAAACATGTTGAGTTTGCATTGTTGCAGGCAGTATCGGCGCTCGCTGAATCTGAACCAACCAAGACTCGATCCGTGAAACACAAATCAGGATCAGAAAAGTTTTGATACCGGCAGAGTCGAGGCATGCTGCTATTAAACCGAGACACCCGAGATGAAGTCACTATCCTCCCGCATATCATCCATTTCTCTCATCAAGATGTTTGCTCTCATTAAAAATAAATTACCAGAGCTTCTGGGTACTGGAGGACCAGTTAAAAAAAATAATAATCACAGTGCATTGTGACAATTTGACTGAATGCAGCACGATGGCACATCCAAGCTTGTGAACTGGTACTGAAAAATGCTTTTGCACCTGCAGACTGGAGCACTGGTTTGTGCATAAAGCATCATCAACTCGGACAGTAAAACGTGGATGTTTCTGAGCTGACAATGAGAATGCAGCTGTGGCTCATGTGATTAACATGTTAGCGAGGAGCATGTGCCGTCCGGCTGTAGAAATGTGTTTACTGTATGTACAAATGTTCAGAAAAGGTGAAAGAATTTGTCATCCAGCCCTCTGTCTCCGTCCAGGCCGTCCCCCTGCCTGCTGTGAGTGATTTTGTATACAGAAACAAAAAAAAAACTGCTTTATTGGAACCTGAGAAGGATGGCACGTTCATAAATCCCCATTGAGATCAAGTATAACTGTGTAGTGTTAATTGTGTACTATTCACCTTGTACAGCTGTATTCCTACAAATATGGTTTACTGTATCATTGATACTGTAGTTTCAAAGACGTGAACAACTATTTTTATGAAATGCGACAGTACTGATATATTACATTTTGCTAAAAAACAAAAAACTTGTTTACTGAAAGATATTCTGAAATACTGTCAAATAAACTCTTGACATGGTGTAAAATATTCTTTTCTATAGATTGTTTTACTTAAAAACAATTAGTCGATTTGTTAATGGTCAGCAGTTTTAATAATTAAAGGTTGTTTACCCATTTAAAAGTGGAAAATATTACCTGGTTCCAGCTTTTCAAAAGTTTTTCTGTGTTTTATTATTATATATTTTAAAATGAATACTTGTGAGATCTGGAGTGATGGTCAGACAAAGAAAATGGAAGAAAATAATCGATAATGGAAATAACTTTTGGCTGAAGCACTAGATTAGACTTATTAACGTTATTTTCAGTGGATTTTATTTAACAAATCTGCCCCATATTTGCAACAATCATTTACACATAGGCACACTTGTGTAACAAATTAAAACCCTTAAATATTTTACCCTTCACTCACTCTCACACACACACTTCCTTTAATCTAGCTGATTAAGCCTCTTTTCTGTTTCAAGTGGAGCAGTCATGTTGGCAGTTTTCTGAGGTCACCAAACTTCATTAGAGAATCAGAAAAAAAAAAAACACTCAGAAATAAAATAACTCTTTCACATTATCTTCATTGTCAGGCTGATGTCAATCAAAAATAAACATGACCACACAACCCAGAGAAAAGGTCAACACACCTGTGTGTACCGTCTATTCAAAGAAGTCAGATCTACAATGATGATGTAAATAACGTTGAATTTAGCCGGCTGTGCTCCAGTGAAAGTCTCAGATGCTAAGTGGAGGTGATGTTTAAAATCCTTCACAGGTGGATGAACGGTCTTGTCTGAATCTTACACCCATCCAATAACAAACTTTTTAAAAAAATCTTACAAATATTTACACTTTTCCCAAACAAAGCAGGCAGATAATAAAACAACTTGTAAACATGTTTGCAGCATCTCGTGGGAGAGGCCAAGATGGTTGAGCGAGACTCAGTTAGTGTAGTTTTCTGTAGGAATCGGTGTCTCGCTGTTTTTCTGTTCATTCGGAGGATCCTCCTGAGAAGGCAGAACAGAAAAATATATAATGGTATGAGAACATAAAAATATGAATACAGTGTACTAGATTGATGGTCATGTTACAGACTGGCTTACCTTAAGAGGTCTGTAGACTCCCATCTGGAAACGACAGCAAATCACATCGAGCAAGAATCCGACCATACCGTGGAGCATGCCTACGAGAGAGAGAGAGAGAGAAAAATCCAACTTACTGTAGAAACTGATGAAGGTTTAGGAGAGGTGACTATACACTGTAGATCAGTACTGTTGCTTCTACAGAGGAGAGGATGTTAAGTCAACATCTACACTGTTAATTCAGGTGTTTTGAGAATGAGACGTCAATCCCCACAAAAATAATTACTCTATATTTCAAACTTCCAGCTTGCCAGTAACTCCACCATCTTTGGGGCAGTTAATGAGAATTCATTCATCACCTCCTCCAACTACTTTTAATATTTATGTGAGCGAGGGACCCAAAAACACCCAACAAACAAACAACAAACAAAGTGTTACATTCCTGTGTAACACTACAAATAATTACTAAGCAAAGATAGAAAATTAATTGATTAATTAATGCAGACTGGTAGTTTACTGCTTTTATAGGTTATCTGTGAAAAACAGTCGCCCCATACTTTGCTGCATTAAAGGAATATTCATTCAGCTGAAATAATAATACATATAAATGTTCACTGTGATGGATGATTTAAGTGTCTTCATATTATGGATTTTAATACTGTAGTTAAGGTAATTAAAAGCAGTAGTTGACTGGAAGCTCCAGTGTGGTCCTTCAAATGAGCATCTGACACTTAGTGAATGTTTTTTCTGAGTACCTGTGGTGGAGAAAATGCCTCCGATGATGCCACAGAGTCTGACGAGAAACTGCCATAGAGGCATGTGCTGCTCTGTGACTTTGACCATTAGTGAGCTGATATCATATTTCATAAAGATCCCGGAGACTCCATGGCTGCCGGCAGCATGGTTTATCACTCTGTCCTGCAGAACAACAAGAGGAACACAAACATATTCACCATACTGATACATAGTGGACGCCCCAAATATACACACACTTGTGTCAAATTCAAGGCTACCTGCTCGGTGACGGAGTACTGATGTGTGTCTGCAGAGACTTTGTACGTGTTCAGTTTGGTTGGCACGATGGTGACGAAGTACTGAAACATGTGGTTCTCTGGAGATAACCACAAATATGTGTCAACTGTCTGTTTTAGACAAAAACAGTGCATATGAACAAAAAAGGTACAAAGCATACCTTCAGCAGTGACTTTCTCTGTGCCGTCCAGAGGGCTGATAATCCCAGGGATCACTTCTCCGAAGGACAGGTGGTCAATCCGGTGAGAAAAGTTATAAGCTGTAACACAAAACGATTAATAATCACCATCAGTTGATTATGAATACTAACAGTGTGAATATCGTTGCCATAAAGTACGAGAAGGAGGAGTACAACAAGGTTAATGTCATAAACTTACAGTCGTGGCTAACTAGTGCAGCTAGATGTGCATGGCCTCTGGGATGTGGGATGGACCTGTGCATGGATGAAAAAGTCAGCAGTCACACACTAATACAACATGTAAGGTCTAATTCTCATGTTCCGGACATAGCTTGTGTTTTTATGTGTAGATACATACTTGCCAACAGTAATGTGGAAATTTCCTGCCACCTTGTTGACGTAGAGATGTCCGTGTATTCTGCAGGCGGTGAGCGAGGTGGAAGTGTCTACACTGTGGGGAGGGAATCATTTAATCACATTAAATGGGAGGGTGGGACACTTCCTTGTTTTTATCTTTGTGATTAACCACCTTTTGACTTCAAACTGAAAACAGCTTATCTCGAGGATTCTGCTACCTTTGAGGCGGAACAGGTGGAGCTCCTTTAATTGCAGCCTTGAAGAGGACATCCTGGAGAGAGTGCTCCACCTTCAGACGCTCCTGGATGTGCAGAAGAGTCCTGATGCAAAAGAGGAAGGGGGAAAACATGCATGACAGCAAACTCAAAATTCGTTGTTGTTTGTTCATTATTAGCTCTCTACAAAGCAGATAAAACCAAATACTTGTTGACAACGTCCCAATGGTCTGCTCATTTATATTGTAACAAGACCACAGACTGTTCACCACTAAATTTTAAATAGTTTCTGGCTGAAAGTATGAATGAGCACATAAATGTTGAAGAACTAACACTAGAAAATAGATAAAGGATGCAAAATATAGTATAAGCTGGGGGGTAACTGGATTCCTGGCTTTACAAGTTGAATAAAACAAAAACATGTATGAAAATGTCTAATAATTTAAAACATTTTTTTGCTAAACTGAATGATCAGCTTTGTCTAGAGAAACAGCTGAAGGAGGACAAAAAACGGCTGGGAGTATGAAGAGTTGGAAAAGGGGCCTCATTAATATGAATGGGACTTAAAGGTTGAATAAAACAAGATAGGCAGAAAGGTGTGGGGCATTATATGGTTTGAATAGAGTCTCTAAAAGTTTAAGAATAGTTGGAAAACTGGAAAAGAGATGAAGGATGCAAAATATGTAAACTAAATAAAGTGCATTGCTGGCTAAACTTTGCATGAAGAAGCAGCTGAAGGAGGAAGTATAGTTGCAAATGAGGTAAAAAGTGTAGTAGTGTATAAATGGGCTGAATAAAATCAAGTGTTGGCTTTAATTTCTACGAAGAAGCAGCTAAAAGGAGAGAGTCTAGTCACAATGAATGGGACTGAAAAGTTGACTTGAGTTCATGGCTTGAAAAATGTCTAACATCTTTGTTTGTGTGTGTGTGTGTGTGTGTTAAATCGCAGTAATTAGCTCATCTCTGTTTCAGACTGCAGTTAAGGTTACCATGGTGATGGTATCTACTGTGTCTCTTCTGGGTCAGAGAACTTTACTGAGATTTTAGCTGACAGGAACTCCTATCGCTTAAATGACAATATCCTAAGAAACAGAAGACCCCGCTGAGCACACTGTGTGAAATGTGTGTGTACGTGGTCAAGGATGTGAGCAGATCTTTCCCGAAAGTTGCTCTTAATTTATACGGTTGTCAACGCATTCGTCGGTTCATGCTCCTATTGTTCTGAAGTTCCTAAAAGTGTGAGTCTGTTTGCTTCTGTAGTTTCATGTCTGTGACCTGCACAAATGTACCTTCATTGTTAAGTGTGGGGTGTATTTCACGAGAGTTTAAAAGAAAATGTCCTGTACCGTTGGTCTCCCACACTAGCTTTGAATATATACACTCCTACAAAGAGAGGAGAAAGGCTGAACAATAAATGTATTTTGAACTGTGATTGTGTAAAAAGTATGAAAGATACGTGTCCAGAATGTCGGGAACACTTGAATATTTGAATGTGAATGTGTGAATGAGTGGTGAGAAGATGAATTTGAGTGGGTTTGAAGAGTTTTCTAATTGACTTCCATTGTAACTAAGCTTGAATATTTTGGGATTTCAACGTTGAATGATCCCTACAATGTTTGACAGGTGTGGAACATCTGAGTTGGAATAAAGTGTATAATAATGATAATAACATTGTGTGAGCTAGTTGAAAACTTACATGTGCCATAATCTTTGCTGTGGAGAGAGCTCAAAGTTAACCTGAAATATGACAAAACACATGGTCAGATGAGCATAAATACACATCATAACACACAGAAAACAGGATTTAGTGCAGCTTTCCTCATTGTATGATCATAACACGGCAAATAAACTTGCTATTGCATACAGAAAGCACTCATAACTCACTGGTTCATATTTTAACCCATCAGAGGCAACCATAGTCTCTGCCAGATCCAGGACATCTGCACCGATATCTGCATTCAAAATCATATGATGATGATGATGAATTGAGCTTTAATTTGTCATTGTAACAGTACAAGTACAGTACAATGAAATTGTAAAACTAGTTTGTCCATACATATAATACATATAATATGACAAGAGGGGGGTAGACAAGACAGGGTCTGGTCGCCAAAGGGGAAGAAAAAGAAGGGATACAGTATGAGGGGAGGGGAGGAGAAAAAAATAAAGAGCAGCCCTCAGACTATGCTCCTTTCAGGAGTACAGTCTGGAAGCAGGACAAAAAAACACCTCAGCAATCATAGCACATATTCAGTACGCTCTACAACATGAGACACATCACTTGCAACCAGGGTAGGGGGGTGGAGGAGGCACGGCACAGTCATGAACAAGTTACAAATTAAGAGTCTCAACCAGATATGAGCCGATACACAATATAAAAATGTACATTTTATTAGTACTTACATTGACATCTCATGGCCACTGTGATGTCAACATTAATCCTCAGTTTACTGTGAAAGAAAGGAGGAGAAGTTAAAGCCAACACACACACACACACACACACACACACACACACACACACACACACACACACACACACACACACCTTGTTCAGCTCTTACCTGCTGTAGTCTTTGTCCACCTCATACTCATACTTCATCCATGTGTCTCTGTACACAAAGAACTCCAGGAAGGCAAGGGCAGCCATGAAGGTGAATGCTATGAGAGACACTGGAGAGAGTATGGACATGAGTACCATCACAGTACTCCCTCTGGTATTCGTGTACTCGTGTATTCGTGTACTGTGTCTGTGTACCTGTCCCGCCGCTGGCCGTGGACTCCACGTAGCTCTCGGGAACTTTGGGGAAAGCGTCCAGCTCCTTCACCAGAGTCAGAGCCTTCTTCCTGGTCAGTCTCCTCATTGTAGGAGCGGCGTCGCTTCAGGTGACTCCCTCATAAAGTGGATGATGTTTTTGTTTTTCTTACTTTGTTGCAGTTTAAGGATTTGTGCTGACGTCGACTGTGACAGCTGTTAGCCGACCGAGCTAACGTTTTTTTAACGGTTGACGTTAACCGTTAACGTTAACCGGCTGACTCCACGCGAGTCGGTCCACGGCTGAAGAGTTTTTTTCTTTTTCACGGATAAATGTCAACAGAGACACTAAAGCGACGTGAGACACAAGCGGATAAGCGTGTGGTGGACTAACGAGCTACCGTGTCATTTGACCTCATTGTCTGAAAAAAAGCTGCTCCTGTTTGTGCTTAGCGCCGCCAGGCGGCCGGTCACGGAACAGCACCTCATGGTTCACATGAATAAAGTTATAAATAATATAGATGCGATTAAAAAACAATGTAAACTATCATGTAGAGCAGGGGTCTTCAACCTTTTCCAGCCCCCTTGTACAAGAGACTAACAGAACAGCCTATAATAACTTTTATATTTACTTTATTCAAATTTCACCTTATTAACCTATTTATATACTGGGTTATTAACCTATATGTGTTTGTGATTGATTAAAAAAAAGGTTATGTCATAATTATTATTGGTTATTAAATGCTAAGAGCTGTTTGTCTTTGGACGCGTCCACTGATTCATCCAGTTGGAGTGCAAATGTGTCTGCTGTTTGTAGTTTCTCAACTATCTGTGCCCTCACATTCACCATTATTTTGGTGAAAAATCATGTCGAGTTTGGTGTTAACTAATTTTCCACTAGCAGGTTTAAAAAAAAGACCAGTTAAGCAAAGCCGACACCTGACCTGTCCCTCAAAAGTGTGTAATTTGATATACTTTTTGTTTGTTTCTGTTATTGGCTGTCTACTCTCATTTATTGTAAGGTGTCCTTGGGTCACAGAAAGGCGCCTATGAAATAAAATGTATTATTATTATTATTATTATGATTAAAATCCTCACATTTCCTGTGTAGCATTTACTATTATCAGTATTAGTCAATTACTTCATTGACTTTATTTTTACCTTAAATATATCGGGTGATATTATGCTCACAAATTAGTGTGAGAAGTGGGAAGCCTTGGTCTTGATCTGATTAGGCTGCCGGGGGACTACCTGTTCCTCTCCTTGTCTGTGCGTTATGTACATTGAGATGGAGTAGTACAAGACCCTATGGATGTATTATGAGATGATGGTCTCCTCTGTACACGCACCACTAAGCAGAGCCTTATTTTTATACTATATTCAGAGCTCTGTTGTATATAAAGCAACATAAAAGGAACTAGACCTAAACATGATACATAAAACAGTTTGAATGTGTCAATTTAAGAGTGAATGTTTAGACTATTACTGCAGTTTATCAGAAGGAGGTTATGCCCTTTTAACTCTGTTGATATTTTGTTTTATTTTCATGTTTCTAAATAGGAATGCAACGATTATAGATTTTGATGGTACGAGTATAGTCTCAGGACAAATCACATGGTTCAGTTCAAAGTCCAACTCTTACTCACTCGTGACTCTGTGATTGTAAGTGATAGAAACATCAGGCGTAGCTGAGCCTTTACAATTACAAAACCATGACATTTAAAATCTTGATTAATAGTGAAAATGGTTAATCACTGCAGCTCTATTCCAATTAATCATGGTGCCACAAACTAACTGCCACATAGTGATCCTTGGACGTTTGGGTACTAGATTACAAAAGCAGTTCTCAGTATAGCCTCACTGGTATTTCAGCAATGAATCTACCTTATTTATTGCCTTAATAATTGAATGTTGAGAGGACCTAGAGTGATCTAAAAATCTTACATTTTAATTTCTACTGAATTTAAGAAACAAAAAAACATTTCCAGTTTATCAAATGTTGTAATGACATAGCTGTAACTCACTTAAAAACAGTTTGTTAAAGATATTGTTCATATACTTGAGCTAAAAACATTTTTCAGACACAATTCCAATTCTCAAATGAACGTTAACTTAGAGAGAAAACCAACTGTATGAATTAATTTATATTAAACCATTGACTTTGAAGAGTAGAGTCAATAGAATTAATATTATTATTATATCACTTCTACGGAGCAGTTTCAACGTTTTATCACTTTACTCTGTCTCTGTGCTTTTCATGGTGATCATTTTTCAAATCCACAAATTGAAAACTGAGATGATATGACAAATTATGTCCAGTTTAGGCTGGACCTTCCCTTTTACACTGAAGCTTAGATGGACAGGAAGGAACGATTGGACCCTCCACTCACACAGCCTGCCTTGCTCATGTGTCTGAATCCCTGACAGCTCCAGAGACACTGATCACTGACTATTAACCTTCCCAGTGACGGAGGAGGCAAACAAAGAGACAATTTCTTGGCAGGGGTTGTTAAAGCATCAGATTAAATTGCATGAACAAACAGAGGCCATAAACTAACAATGCTGCAATATGACAATATTGTAACGATAGTGATAACTAATCCTTAACTAGTACTGTTCAGGCTGAGAACATTCAAGTGACATAATTCATGAGACACTTCTCCATTCAAACAGATATATACAGTACATCTATTGTGAGATACTATACAACTTCAAGTATTATCTGCAGTGTTTTAGTGCTGTGCAGGCATAGAACAAATAAGCATGCCGACATAACCCAGCGTCCTCACAGACAGTTCATAGCCACATCTAACATCAAGGCTGTGATGCTCTCTCCATCAGATAGATTAATGACTGGAAAAGTCACCAAACATTGTAGAGGCCAACACAAAACTCAAAAATACAACACGACCCTTTTAAAATAGTTCATCCACACACTGCTCGTTCTATTCTGCAGGTACAGAGTCAGGACCCTCGTCCTGGAGGACGGCTGTCTCTAGGAAGTCGGAGGTGGGCGTGTCGGGCGGCTCTTGAGAGAGATCCTCAGAGCATCTGCTCACAGTGGGTGAGATCACATCTGGACTCGTGTCACAGGACTCTGTGCTCTGCTCCGAGGTGGCTGTTGTAATTGTTGTGGCTATGCTGCGGGGAACCGGGTCGAACTCATCATCATCGTCCTCGAGGATGGGTGACTCGTGGATGTCTGCCAGAGAAACAAACACTTTAGACAAGCTGATGTGGTGAACTGTGGCTTTAATTTAAATGATGTATGGAAAGAAACTGCTAACTCACTGCTGAAAGCTTCTGGGTACTGCTTAGCGATCTTCCCTTTTAGTGTCCTGGAGAAGCAGATGAGATCAATATGCACAGGTCAGGTAGGTGTGTGTGTATGTGTGTGTGTGTGTATCACTGGGCTTGTGGTGACTTACCTGATTCTTCTGAAGACGCTGTCCAGATCTTTCTTCATCTCCACAAGCGTGCGGGTGTGGAGCAGGAAGCGCTCGTTCATCTGCTGCAGCCGGACATTAGACAGCCCGTTGAAGTTGATCAGCATTTCGTTGGTTTTCTCAAAGCGGTCAAGCCTGTTTTCACAATTATTCAGACAAAAGCAACAATCATCTTCAGATGCCAGTTTACAAGGGATGAACGCAGGTGTCAACAACACTGTCACACGCAGGTCTTAGCAGTGCAGAGTCTCAGCAAAGCCTCATGACACTCACATGTGTCTCTGAGCCTGGATGATGGCGTTAACATCCTCAGAGTTGACCATGCTCAGCATCCTGTTGCAGAACACGCCGGATGCTGTGGGCTCCACCATGGTGACGACCGAGACGGGACAAAAAACTGCAAATATAAAACTTAATTCAACATAATATCAACACTTTTCAGCACTGAAACCGAGAGAGGATAAAGAATAATCCTGGCAGGAGACTGACGCTCAGCCACAGAGCAGTCCACCAGAGTTAGCGTTAGCGTGCGAGCTACACTGACAAGCAAAGCTACAAAGATCACGTTATCTACCTCAGGCCTCACGGTGGGTGTCTGTGTCGACCTCTGGCTGCTTGAAGATCCGATTTAAAACGACATCTGCAGCCCAAATGCACATCTGACAGCTGGCTGTGAAACAAAAACAAACCACTTCCCTGTTTTTGTTAACGTCCGGTCATAGGACCGCCGCTTCCGGTTCTTTTTTTTCCATCTCGTTTCTTTATTTAAAACTCAAACCAACATTAAATCATTTATTTTATACATTTCTTGTTTATCAGGCGCAAAATTATATAATAACAAGAACAACGAAAGTGTGTTTATTTTTGTACATAAATATATCTCAATTTATAAAAGCTGATTATTTAAAAAAACAACAACTAAGAAATATAAAAACTAATTAACGTGATCAGAATGTGAAACTAAACTAAAACACACTCTATTAAAGAATAATAATTTTTTAGAATAGATACTTTTTCAATGAAATTATTTTTTTCACTCATGTTTTTACTTACTCGTGAACATGCACATGGGAAGCCACTTAGGGGTACCCTGGAAGCAGTTAGGGGTTCGGTATCTTGCTCAGGAGGTAAACTGGCACCTCTCCAGCTACCAGTCCACCCTATACCATACTGGACTTGAACCAGCCACTCTCCAGTTCCTAACCCAAATCACTACGGACTGAGCTACTGAACATACTTTTCTAGTATCACAGGTAACTAAATACAGCCTAACATTAAGTTATACCAATAGTTGTCTCTGTTTGTCAGCCCTGTGATGAACTAGTGACTTTTCCAGGGTGTACCCCACCTCTTGCCCAATGTCAGCCGGGATAGGCTCCAGCCCCCTTGGACCCCGGATAAGCGGTTACAGTCCGTATACTGCAGTTACAGAAAATCTTAGATTGATTGAGTTCCACAATAGTCTTTGGAATTTCTTAACCTTGATTTATGAGTTTTAAGAGGCTGCTTCCTTTATCTGCCAAGAAGAGTAATACAATAATACAGTAATATTTATTTCATCTGTGTTTACAATATAACAATCAGATGCTTGAATGTAGTCTGACTGTGCTGCACAGATAATGAACAGAATTGATACTGCTCTAGTTATCAAAGTGATTGACATGCAAAAATTATTCTATGGGAATCACTTTAATAATGTGTTTGAAAAACAAACAACACATATGCCTTTTCAGTAATCTCATTATAATCAGTGTTTTAAAACATTTCCAAAGCCTAAATAGGGAGGAAAAAAAAATAATTGCACTGGTGGCATTGTATGTGTATTGTGTATGGAAATTAAGTACACCCTGGTTCCTTCCTTGTTCCCTCTGAAATGTCAATGTTCAAATCCAGACTAAAACCTACAGGATGTTGTATATCACAAACCAGCATTTCCTTCTTTTGTAATCAGAGTCATTAACCTTTTCTTCAATCTGACATAAGACAATTTTTTTTTTTATGGAAGCTGCACAGAATGAAAAATGAGTACTACCCTGAACCCATATTATAGTTTGTTTTATCCAACCAATGTGATCATAGAATAAGTACACTAAACTACGCAGTCTGGGTACATGTGAATTGATCAAATGATTGATAAAGTGATGCAGTGGACCTTGGGAGGCACATTGTCTCTAAAATGTTGAGAATTCACTTTACCCTTCAGTTATAGTTTATTGCCTGATATATAAATACAGAGGGTGTCACTAGGTTTTAAGGACAGGGGGGGCTAAGCCTGAAGGAGAAAAATTATTATTAGTTATTAGTAGTTATTTATTGTATTATACGTTTATTAGGCCCTAAAACAGCCTAACGACGCTACTGTATAAATACATATTATTTATTATTAATAAATCACTGTAAATGTTATTTTGATTTCAACTGTATCTCAATAATTCACTCCACACCCCCTCTCAAAAGAAAACTCACAAAATTACTTTTATTAAGGACAAGTAAAAAAGTACATGTGTAATATAAAAATACAAAACCTTTGTCTAACTTGTAAGCTAAGTAAATGCAAGCAACAGTACTGCAAGTCGAGGTTAAGTATCCTACTACTCTGTAACATTAAGCTACAGGCTAAAAGAGAAAAGAAAAAGCACAGTTTTGGTTGCAATCTATCATCGTTTCAGTCTACAGTATGATACAGATCCAAAGTGATGGTACAGAATAAGTAGGTTGCACGCAATCAACTGATGAGTAAATAAATACTCTAACAACATTTCACAATATTGACATCCAGTAATTCAGCGCAATGTTTGACGAAACCTGCGAGAGAATTACATTTGATTTCTGATGTACAAACCATACTACGCATAAGCTAAAGATGAAGAATTCATAGTATTACACTTCTAAGCGGGGATGCGAGTGATACAAAAAATATGAAATAAATAATAATCAAACCCATATAGGAGCCATACAGCTCACCCAGCCCATTAGTACAACACATACCTCCCAGCTCCCAACTACAACATCAAATGTATGAAATTTCATATAGTGTTCTTTTTAAATACCATAAACATACATACAAATGACCTCGGACAAGCACAAGTGTCCATAAAACCTGCATTGATTTGACATTGGGTGAATTTCAATGTGCTTTGGCTTTAATTTGATAAATAAAGTAATATTAGGCTATATATCACAACACATTTGTGGTATAGAAGAGGCAATGGCATGAATTTCAGCTCGTATAAAGTCTTTTACCGTTTACTGACACAGGAAATGCCGGAAATCACTGATATTGATATGCTGAATAGACTATAGACCGATTGTGTGTTTTGACTGTTGTGTTGTGTGGATTATTATGCAAAGAAACTTCTGTTTTCCTTTTTTTTCTTTTTTTTACATATAAAAATAAGTTAAACTTCAGAGAATGGATCCAAAAAATAAAAGATTAAAAGATTTACAGTTTTATAAGGCCATGCAATTTTTTAGTAGACTATATGCATCAGATTTACGTCTTTTGGTGATGGGCTTGCCATTCATGCAAAAATGCACTATGTGTTGTGAGGCCACAATAAATATAGCTACTGTCCCTTTTTGTTCCTTAATACCAATCCAGAATTACACTAGCACTGTCGTGACACATAATTAAGGCTGGTGTATTGCTGTTGAAGCTGTGAATAGGCCTTATTTAAAATGGGACCACATTTGCACACAGAGACACTAATCCAATCTACAAACACAAACTCTTTGATAGGATGTCAATGTGAATAAACACAAACACAAAGGGACACTGTACAGGTCTGTGCTCTGTTGATATAAAGTGTCTTCATTCCAAAACGAGATTTAAAAAAAAGAGATATCTACTCTTCACAAAGAAAAAACCCAAACTAATCTCATTATATTAGTCATCTTAACATATATGCTTATAAAATATCCACGTTGAGAATGAGTTGAATCAGCTGAACTGTTGGTGATGAATTTCAAATGCACCTTTTTCTGTAAGTACGTGGATCTATTGGCATGGAATAAAATGTTTTAAATGTCCAGCAAACTTGAGCTCCAGCATTTTCATCTAAAGTTGATCCAAAAAAAAAAAAATCCACGGATGACGGCCCATCATCAGGAGGTGAGAATATTAATACCAAATAAGAGACAGAACAAAGTGGAAAACAACAACAACAGTTCATAATGTTACCGTTTAAAAATAATAAACACAAAAAAAAAACAACATTATTATGGAGAAGACCAAAGGATTTACAGCTGCTTTATGATTGAAGCAATCTGAGGCAACTTCTTTCGGTAAGTGCTTTGAGAGAAAAAAAAAACTGCACCCCAAGATTTCTTCGAGATGTGTGCAAGAGGAGGGAGGAGGAGCTTTAGGTTTGTATTCACCACCTTCCTCACCCACACCACACCGCTCCTACTCGGAGGCGTTGTCATGGTACGCATAGCTGAGCAGACTCTCTCTCGTTCCTCACACGTTGGCATCTCCTTCACTTCCTCTTCCGCCTGGGATTTCTGCCTGCTGACGACATCCACGCCCACCGGGCCCTCCTCTACCTCCACCTCTTCTTCCTCCTCGTCTTCCTCCTCCTCTTCTTCTTCCTCCTCCTCTTGTTGCTGCTGCTGCCGTTGCTTGTTGCGGCAGCACGGTTTGAACAAATG